>NW_004797440.1:787020-869548 GCF_000002075.1 Aplysia californica
AGAGAGAGAGAGAGAGAGAGAGAGAGAGAGAGAGAGAGAGAGAGAGAGAGAAATATGTCAAGTGCTTCCAACAGTTGAAGTTGAAAAATAATGAAAATCCTACCACGCGGGTCTGAAGTGAATAGCATCAAATTTCAACAATTATCCATCGAAATAGAAGGACAAAACCACTCAACATACCAAATCTACACTGGGTATTTTGCGGGAGTAAACTCTCATTTTCCCTCTGAAAGTCTTGCTTATGATGCTGCTGTTCATTTTCTTGGTTCCATTCATTGCTGAATGCATAGCATTAAGGAACCAAGAGAGAAAATCTATTGGGTCACCTGTAATAAAACAATAAACATTTCAAATCAAATCAGATCATACAGTCAAACCTGGCCAAGAGAAAACGGTCATTTTAGACAGGTGGTCCTCTTGAACAGTGTCATTACAATACAAGAAAAAACACGAGCAATTGATTTTTTATACAGGTAACTGTGTTGGAAAGGAGGTTGTTAGAGAAGGCTTGACAGTATGTTACAAAGCACCACACAGCGCCGAAAACTGGCCGAAATCATGCCTCTTAGTTTCCCAGGCCAGCGACATCTGGAAGTCATTAAATAATCGTCGGAACCGCTTCGTGCCAGGTTACGTGGAGGTCACTGGCCGCTCCCTTGTGCATTCGTTGCAGGGGGCAGGTCATGGCGTAATCGACACTTTTGACACTAATTATCGGCAGTATCCTCACTCTAACCACGAATTATTCCATACAAAAAGAAAAGAGCAAGATTCCCCCTCTCAGTCTGCGAAAACCCAATCTCAATGTGACGATATTTGTCAATGTTACAGGGTGTGCAAAATGTTCTGAGTTTCATCGAATTTAATCTGTGCATGCTGCACTTAATTCACTTTTAATTTCCAAAGTACCCTCTCAATCTCAACAAATTTTGGTACATGCACTGATGACATATTTGTGCTTTATGTGTACAATTTTCATCATTGTTGGAAGAACAGTTATTGCAACATTAAGTCGCTTACATCTGATTCTAATCCAGTGCCTTGCTATTTGGCCCATGAAACTGTGTATTCTGGATTCTATGCTGTTTTAAGTTCAACAGTTCTCTGTTAATTTCATAGATTGTTGTTTCCATGAAAGGTAGACATATTTGTGCTTAATGTGTATAAATTTCATCTTTGTTGATTGAGCTGTATTACGATATTAGATAGAATCCATTTGCCCGTGATTCATTTCTAACAGGATTACTGAAATCTCCGAATAGAACACACACATGAGAGACATTCCTCTTCCCTGAATGAACTTTGTCGCGTTTGCGA
Organism: Aplysia californica; assembly: GCF_000002075.1. NCBI lineage: Eukaryota > Metazoa > Mollusca > Gastropoda > Aplysiida > Aplysiidae > Aplysia > Aplysia californica. The sequence goes on from NW_004797440.1 coordinate 788,338, forward strand.
GTGTAGAACCTGACTAAAGTACAACAAAGGCTGAAAAGAAAGGCTAGGACGTGTGACTCACTGCAGTGATATTTTATGAATTTATGATATTGACATTAGAGAAGACACAGATGACAAATACTCGAAGTTTATTTGCCACAAATGCCACATGAGGATCTATGATACTAAGAAGAATACCACCCCATCCACCCTTAAAAAAGCGCGAGATCTGGTCAGAAACAGCCAACACATGAATTAAGGACAAAATTACACAACAAAACAAGAAATACAGGAAAAGATCCACTTTGCTAGGACATGCGCTGCCATGAATAACAAACAAGAAGAGAAGGGAACGTTTAGGACAGAGACAAGGCGGCTGCGGCACACCCTGTCTGAACTTGATCGCGTTGAGCTGTCCCCCCAATCTGGACCAGTGGCTTCAAACCTTGACACTATTCTCACTAAACACCACATTACGCCACAACTTACCACAGTCAATCATTCATTGGCAATCATTGCCACAAATACCTCAATCCAAAGATGTACAGACATCTCACTCAGTAAAAAAGAAACAGAGCAGACACAGATGTACACGTATCATCCAATCATTGTTGCCAAAGCACACACTATAGGTTTGATTTTCAACTCTCTCAACCAAGCATACAGTCAAATTCATGACATCTCACACAGGGCACCTATTCCGAAAACCTCTATCCCAGCAATTCAGACAGCAATAGACACATACATGAAGCTGTACAGAACACATTTTTCAAAAAAGATAATCCCCAAACAGCACATTTTAGAGCACACTGTATTCCATTTATAACACAACACGGCTTTGGCTTGGGCCTGCTGGGAGAACAAGGAACCGAAAGCTGTCACCAGTCTATTTCAAAAATTGAGAAGCGGGCTCAAGGCATCGTGGACAATACGGAAAAACTATGATATGTTATGAACGCACATTTGAACCAGACAGCACCTTCACTGCTCAATGAGGCTGCAGGCACAGAGAGAAGAACCACGGCGCCATAGATAACCGTATAGATCTACTGTACAAAATGTGTAAATAGATATGTGTCATTTGATGAGAGATACTCTAATGTGAATTTCATCACAAGCCCAACGAATTTGGCTGTTGAACGAAAATGAAAAAAAATGAGGATTACTAATCTTCCAACAATGATGTCCTTTGGTAAGTAAATACCCACACCAATTGTCTTTATTCTGAGCGAGTTTTAGTGTATTTCATCCTGCACTTTTGTTGTTACATAACTTTTGATTCAGTGTATATTACCTTAATTACCAGATATAAGACGGCTGTATTTGATCACATGCAGTTACAAAACTGTACTAGATATCTTCGTTGCGTTTTCACAAACAGTACATTGAAAGTAGAAACTCAAAGATGAAACACTATGTGTATATTGATAGCCCTGCTTTCATTCGTGAGCGTTAAAACAAAACAGTGTAATATAGGCGTGGTATGTAACCCCGCACATGGAGTGAGCACAGGTAGACTGACCGGCAGCTGACCCCAGTCACTCTGACCTAGCAGTGTACAGCCTGGTGAAACTAAACGACCGCTGATTCGGCGCTGTGACCAGCTTAAAACAGTAGAACAGGACAAGCATTGCAAAAACAACTGACAAATGATATCAAAATAGCTTACAGCATTTTAAGGTCAATGACATCTAATTGAAATTCCTAGAAGGGCTGTTCTGCCTATGCCAAGATGAAGTTGTTACTTATGAAACAAGTCCAAAGCCATTGATCCCAGGCTCCTGGATCTGATGCGGAGACTACTGTATTCCCTTCCATTATTGGAATATCTTTTAAAACATTTTTTAAAAAAGAATCCACATTGAAACTTTTACATCATGTGCACCATGTAACTTGTGAAGGTGAACTGGGGTACACTGAAGTCCCATCACACAATGTTACTGCACCCTTCAAGAATGATGAAACAGCTGTTACAAAGAGGCCAGCTACAGCACACTTCAACAGCTTGCACAACATAGACAGCATACCTTGCTCAGTAATTTGAAACTTTTTCTTGGAGCACAGAACCACAGCCTGCAACATTTCATGGGGGCTGACGTGAGCTTTAAAATTGCATGGATTCCACAACTTTCGAATCAGCTCCCCAAACCTTTGAACCAGAAGAAAAGCTTGGTCACCAGGAGGACGCTTAATCTTGTAGTAATTCTCTTCTCTCAGGAAATAGTTCCTCAATGGTGCAACATGACTCAAAGACTGGAAAAGAAGAACATTCATGTACTGCAACATTTTTATTTCTTTGAAACTCCACTCAATCTATTTCAAAATTTCAACTTACAAATCTTATAAACCATATGTGTCACGACGCAGTGGAAACAGGCCTTCCTCAAGCGTTGGGCATTTTGAGTTATTGGAATCATCTAAAAGCTTATTCATTTGCCTTGCTTTCAATGAAAAAAATTACCCATCTATCTTGAATAGAAGTTGAGATACTTGCGATTGAAGAAGGTGATTTCAGTGGAAAAATAAGCAAAGAAACGGCCACCAAAGTACAGTAACTTCAATAGCAAGAGAATCTTAGAGAACTGAAAAATTACATGTTTTGTGCCTTAATCAACGTTTTTCAGTAAAATTCCCATGTAATTGTGTTTTTATATGGACATAAAAGGTGTTGAACCAAAAAACAAAAATTCTATAAAAATTGCTTGTTTCTTGGATTTTATTATTTTGACGAGCCCCTGATTTCACAATACATTCATATTTTGAGCTTCATGTTCATTCTATTGCTTTATATGGCAGTCTGTAATAAAATTCTGGTGATCACAACAATTTACTAAACAACATTAATTAAATAACCACAGTAAAAGCCAAACTAACTTCACAATTTTCTAGAGGAGACCATTCATTTTTCACAACACAGTAACTAATCGGTATCCCTTGTGTACTTTTTACATTATAATTATGATGAGACTGTGTAAGACTTCCACCTGTCTTAGACAACCACTTTTCTCTTCGACAATGAGTGGCCGCCTTACACAATTTTGACTGTACTTATCATATTCTCCACAAACGTTTGTGTATACGTAAGTGAAAGTGAACAAGAAAGAAACTGAAATAATTGATAGAAAAGATGAACGGCCGAATACACACACATCTGGTTCAGAAGTCAAAATGTTACTTGACTTAGTTTTAGTTTTAGTAAGAGTTTTAAGGCACTTGCAACACAATAAGGTCATATATGTGCCGAAGATTAGAGGTATTACTAGAGAGTTACAAACACAAACTAGAAGGAGGGAAGATAAGGACGATAGAAATGTGATAGGAAAGAAGGAGCAAACCACACCAAAGCACCCACCAACCACCCACTGTTTCTTGACTTATATATATTACAAACACTTCACCAGTAGTTAACAACATGACTCTCATCCACAGACCACAATGATGAAAACGTATTGAAAACTTTATTTCTATAAATATTTTACTTTATAAAAATATAAAATATAATCATTTTTGGAACATTTGTGTCCCAACAAAGGTGTAGTAATGAAGTAATACTGAAAAAAAGTTTGACTTGAGTGTAATTAAAAACAAAATCAACTGCATACTACAAGTTTCTTGAGTTCAATTTTTAAAAAGAAGAGTTCAATGCAATGGGGGGGGGGGGGGGGGGGGGGGGGGGGGGAAAGGTCACAAACTGCACAGCAATGATTGATGTCTCCTTTCACTTCGCGTGTTTTGTCTTGCCAAGCTGACTTGCAGGTCTTAAATCTTATTTGTGACAATTGCCACCTTAATCAAAGCCACTCATAATTCCTGCTCTCGTACTCTAGGATCACGATCTAAAGGTATCTTTCTTTTTCTGTTTATATTGTATGTTTAATCTTAAATCTTATTTGTGACAATTGCCACCTTAATCAAAGCCACTCATAATTCCTGCTCTCGTACTCTAGGATCACGATCTAAAGGTATCTTTCTTTTTCTGTTTATATTGTATGTTTAATCTTAAATCTTATTTGTGACAATTGCCACCGTATTCAAAGCCACTCATAATTCCTGCTCTCGTACTCTAGGATCACGATCTAAAGGTATCTTTCTTTTTCTGTTTAAATTGTATGTTTAACTCTAGTACTAGACCTAGATCTAGCACAACCCGTTGGTTCCCCGTAGGCAATTGCCAGTACTCATACTTGGTCCTGGGGTTTCAAATTCTAAATGTTTATTCTCAGTTAATTCATTACTATGAACTCTGAATTTACATCAGAAAAGCAGTCTTCGATATCCTTGCATAAATTAAACGCTATAATTGTCCAAATATCTCAAAATAAGAGTATAACGAACGCAGACCTATTGACTGCAGCGTCAGAAGGAAATTATGGGTTGGTAGAGGTGTGTTACAAAAAAAAAATAATGAAATTTTGATCAACAGAAAGTAATTGATTCTTGCTGTGGCATTTCTCACAACTTACCCAAAGAATTGAAAGCGTTTTTGCGCTTTTAGAATTGGTCCCACAAGGGGAGCAGGATTGGACACAGGTGCTCACCCGAGCCTCCCACAACAGGTGTGGGTAAAGATTAAAGTGAGTCAAAATTCATTTAATTAATATCAACTAGGACCACTCTTTTACCTGCAGCACTACATTGCAATAGTCATTTGCCTTGATGTTATTGAGTCCAACGATTCCTGTGAAAGAAAAGGGGGGGAAAAAACAAGAAGGCTTATCACAATAAACGCACATTTATGATATGATATAATATGTAGATTACAATGAGTAACTCATAATGAGCAACTTACTTTTATATGATATATATTGTGTGGTTGAGGAAAGAAAAAAATTACTATCGTCCACAAGTTTTAAGTTTTTTAGTTTTAATAAGGTTTTACTACTTTTACAGCACTCGCAACTGCATGAGGTCATATCGTCGACTGAATCACGTAGTATCGTAAACGACAAAAATGGTGTTTTGAGCTACGATGGTTTAAAGCTTTGTGCAATTTTTCAAATCTTGTTGCGAATGAACAGAACATAATATCTTATTGATTTTTGGTTTGTTTGTAGACTTTATGCCATATTTTCCGTCACTGCTTCAGAAAATCAATTTAAATGCTTACTTAGAGAAAAAATGACAATTTTTGTCACTTACATCAGTATGTGAATGCAGAGTATATAGCGGTACAGTCCCTCACGCTACACAATATGGTGCTTACGATAGTTCTTAAAAAACAATAAAATTACAGTTACGTTATTATATTTTGAAAGAAAAAAAAGCTTGGTGAGGCATTTTACAGGTATTTACAGGTGCTTGAGTTTCACAAATGGATGAATCAGTAATACAAACAGCTTTGCAACTTTGAAAATACATTGAATCGGCAAAACACCAACATAGACCGGGAGAAAGTTTATGATTTAAGCGCGTCACTTTGTAAGTTTGCGAGGGGGGGTGTGAGGAGAGAGAGAGAGAGAGAGAGAGAGAGACAGAGAGAGAGAGAGAGAGAGAGAGAGAGAGAGAGAGAGAGAGAGAGAGAGAGAGAGAAAGTTTACGTGCAATGGTCATGAAAATCTATAATTCAACGCAGCAATCACGTAGATTAATAGTGCAATTCCTGCTACTTACGTTAGTACGTGACTTAACAACGTGAGCATACAAGTTTACAAATGATGGAAGAGACGGTCCACGTACTACTGTATTGTCCCTTGCGTTAGTAGGCGATTCTGAACTATATTCAAGAGGAAGCATACAATATCTCACAAACCACGTGTATCTCGGTGACTATTAAAGGCATCGAATTCAGATTTTAACAGAATTTAGAATGTAAAAATTCTAATGGGGTCATATAATAGACCCGATTTCAGGGGATATATCAGTTACGATAGTACGTGATTCTGCCAACGATATGAGCGCCAAAGGGTGGATGTCAACGGAGAAGTCAAATTGGGGAATCAGGCTTTCTCTGCTCACCTCTCTAACCTCAACAGCACAAAGTCTGCTTCGACTATCAAGGCACTCCGGAAAGAGCAGTTCACAAGAGAGTGACAAACATACAAAAGAAGTAGAGGAGAAATGACGATAGTAAGGATGAGGAAAGAAAAAGTAGCAGTTCCCCCATGTTTTTCCTGCACAGTATGAGCATGACATTGATAAATCAGCACTTTTACAGTTCTACTGCGCATAAGAACATGTTAATATCCCCCCTTGGGAGTCTTTAAGTTAATCACTTGGGTAGTGCACTTAGGTGCATATGAGCGCAAGTATTTTCAGTAACCAAGACAAGTATGCTTGTATACGAAATATGCCCTGTTTTCAGTTAATGTTCCTCCACCCTACTGATACTCTCATATCAGAACCAACACACAAAACAAAATATCCAATTTTTAAAAAAAGAAATTCTCGAGAAAAGACTCATTTTTTAAAGCAGGAGTTGGAGCTGAAGAAAATTACATTGATGTAACCATGATTACACAGTGATAACAATGACCTGGCAACTGATTTTTAAAAAAAAAAGAATGTATGATTCATAAATGGCATCTTCTGTGAGGCAAAATAATTCATTAAAAACTGCAACTTTTTGAGTGAGGAAATAATACTCACCAGGCAAATATGTTGTTCCATCATAAGCACGAGAGAGTTTGGGATTTCTGTCCAATTTTCGAATCATGATGTCACTAAATGTAGGATTCAGAACATACTGAAACAGACAAACCCAAGTTGTATTTTGTTGCCAATATTACGCCTTTACACTACAATTTTTCATTTCAGCTGTTACACAGGGTTTGTGAAAAAAAATTATATGAACAAAACACTTGAAAGTAATCATTACTTGAGTTACAAAATTCCATTTAAAATACTGTTGACGTAGAATCTAGATAAACTCCCAGAATATGTATTTCTGTCACCTCACAACATTACAAATAAATCACGGCTGTTCAGTTCTACTATCCTTGCAGAGCACTCAGTTTAACCTATCGGCTGTCATCCCAGGGTCATAAATCCTACCTGACAGTCGGGCTGTGCATCGCTTCCTGTTCGATAGTACTGTTAGCCAATTTCGGGTAGAAGTATGTAATTTTCTCATGATTTCAACCCCTGTAAATATCCTCTCTATCTATCACTATGGGTGTGTGACATATCAAAAGAAAGCCCAGACTCTCCTCAATAACCCGCATCCTTTAGTTTATTTCTAGGTCTGAGCATGTACATTCACTACCTCTGTACTTAACCCTACCTAGTGGCACACGTATTTCTCGAATTGCTACAAAGGTCAGGATTTTATTCCTTTCTTGAAACGCAGATTGTTATCCTTTTTTATCTGCCGTATCATGTGTCAGTAAGGAGGTTACTTGTGAAAAAATTGTTTAGATTCAACAGAAAACTTTGGCAGGACGGCGAGTTTTGTTACTTCACCCTGTGATATTTTCCCCTACAAGTTCCCCATTTCTGAATGAATCAAACCAAAAGTAAGTGTTTCAGGGTGGCCAGGGAAATCTTCCTCCTAAAAATCCTACCACACCAAAAAAAATCCTACCACTATACTTTTAGTCAAGTTGTACCTTGCCATTGTCAGTGTCACGGCTCTCGTCAAAGAGAATCACATAGAAGGGGCTATTTCGTACACATCTTAGGATAGTGGACTTGATCACCACTGCGATTCCAAATGTTCCAAGGTAGCCAAGTTTTGTGCGACAACACTGAAAACGCAGCCATTTTAGAGTCTGAAAACATCTCATGAATGAGAAAACTCTTGTCCACAACTGCTCTAGTTGATTACTATTATATTACTGTTGGTGCTCCTTTCAGTATCTCTCACAACACTTGTTCTGTTCTTGGCAAACCTAAGAATAGATTTGGCACCACACTGGCTGGTTCGGGCTTTCATGTGTTTTTGAGGTACCATGTGAGAGTTCAAAGCCTTTGCACCTGAATGACGGATAACAAACACCTGGGAACAAATCTTACATCTAAACTTGCTTTTATCATTTGGATACTCCATCAATCATTCTGAATACTTAGGGTTGGATTACCACTCAGTGTTAATGAAGTAGCACTTTCCCATGATACTGGATCTAGTCTAGATCTCTCTCTAATTATAGTCTACACATATAGTCACAAAAATGGAAAGAAAAAAAAGTAGAGGATTGATGGCACTTGGCATACTGAAACCCCTAGCCTGGGTTTCAGTATGCCAAGTGCCATCAATCCTCTACTCTTCAAAGACTATCTTGCTGAGTTGCTGAGTTTTTCCATGGTCATGGACAAAGAATATAGATGCTGTCACTTTCATGAACCAACTTAGTAAGCTATATATTATATCCCTCTCTCTATACTTAGTTCAATAACACGGCTTACAAGGTATGACGGATCCCAATTTCACACAAGGCCTGCACGAACACGCGCTATGTAGAAAGCTCTCGTTGCAATCAAAATTCTAAAAGCTAATGCTAAAATTTGCTAGCAAGCTCATGTTTTATCCCCTGGGGTTGACTTTGACACCCCCCCCCCCCCCCCACGGAGTGTATCTTAACAGAAAAATCAATAATGCTGCCATTCCAAAGTCCTATACTTCGCAGGACTCAGACTTAGAATGAACTTTGGCGACCCCAACATTCATGGTACTCACTCGACGTATTATCACGCATGACATACAAACGCACAGGTTCAATGACCGGTCACGACGGCGAGCCCAACAAGCCGCTTGTATAACTTTCTTTTCTTTTTACACAAGTGACAAATATTGATTTATTTTCATGGCGACACAGCCTTTGTAATGCACAAACTGCATGTTACAATGTTGTGTTATCAGACTATTACCGGCAAATTTCAGGGTGGTAGAGAAAGCGAAAGTAGATCTAGATTTTCTCAATCGAGCCTCAGTATCACTCATACACTTCGGCTTGCCGCCATAGCCACCTGGTCACGTGAAATATACTCTCAGACCGGTAAAAGCCGAGTGATCGCAACCGACAAAAAGAACTTAGGGACATTATCGGATTTGATTTTCAAATATTCGAGAACTTTTATGTATCTTCCCGGGTCTTTCCCGAGGCAACATACAGATTTCCTCAAATTTCCTTTTATTGCAGACGTTAATCCAACCATTTCAGTCGTTAAAAAAAATTTTACGACAAAAATCCAAGTTATCCGACCTAAACATAAGTTTCCGATCAATTTCCAACTTTCCTGGCCACCCTGTGTTTCTGAAAGCTCATCATGTCACTGTTGTATACCATGGATTATTTTAAAGATCTAGTGTACACTTTAAAATATCATAAATTTAAAAAGAAGACCCACATAAAATTTTTCCCAATAGATGCCCTTAGATGAGCCCATGTTTTAAAGAGTGCCCTGTTATCAATAAAAAGTTATTTGCTGTACAGTCCAAGAATGCCTCTATCTGTTGATAATAATTTCACATTGATTTGTTTATGGGAAAAGCCACACGTTGAAGCAATTTAACTGTATAAAAATTGTTAAGTCACAACAGTTCACTCGTAGAGCAAAGGTCAAAGTGACCTCCATGACCACCCGGGCTTAACATGATTGACCGGGTCAGTTCCTCAAATAACTAAGTGCTCCGCTCGGGAACAGCCGTGAAATAATATTACTAATTCAGAAAATACTTTTTTTTCCACATGAAAAATAGAACTCTTACAATTATGTCATCCAGTGAGGAGTCAATGATCTGATAGTTGTCTGGGAGGCAGTAAAACTTTTGTGTCTGTAGATTGAGAAAAACGTGGTGTCCTTCAAACACGCTGTGAGTGTAGGCATGAGTATTGTTTCCACGACCTGAAAAGATACAAATATAACTAAATAAAGAACTTGAAATGCAAATTTATAGAACATCACTTATAATCATTCAATATTTTTAATTTAACAATATGTATAGACTCAGCTTATCAAAAGTCTGGAAGGCAAGCAACATCTCACTGCACACCAAGATTCGACTCTTTAATTCCAACGCCAAGTCTGTGCTCCTCTACGGCTGCGAAACTTGGAAGACAAAAAAGATTGTACTGAATAAAGTCCAGACTTTCATCAGCAGATGTATGAGGAGTATTCTAAGTATTAAGTGGCAGGATAGAATAAGAAATGAAGAGCTGTGGGAAAGGACAGGACAAAAGTGTATAGAAGTAGAAATAGGATTACGAAAGTGGAGATGGATGGGACACACCTTAAGAAAGCCCAGCGGAAACATCACAAGACAGTCACTGCAGTGGAACCCACAAGGAGCACGAGGCAGGGGTAAGCCACAGGAAACATGGAGGAGATGCAAAGAAAGGGACATGAGAGAAATGAAGCTCACTTGGAACAAGCTTGGAAGGATAGCCCAGGACAGAGATAAATGGAATATGCTTGTATGTGGCCTATACCCTGCCAGGGGTGAATGGCATTGATGATGATAGACTCAGCTAGAAATATGATATCACTACATCAATTACCAGGCACTAAAGAATAGAATGAGTTTCAAGGGATAAAGTTCAAAGGGAGTGAGAATTCTAGTAAAGCTTCAAAAAACGTGCGGAAGTAGAACCTTCAAGTAAAACACTGATGGTTAACGCACCTCACAGTTTTTGGGTTTTGACCAGAGAATCCAAACAAATTTTTAGAAGGTCCATTTCAATAAGCTTCATAAATCTATTTAACGGCTATTAGTGTACTTTGACTTGAAACTATATAATTAATGTCAAAATTGTCCAAGACAGCCACCCATTGTCGAGAAAAAAAGTCTTGGATAGAAACATTATAATGATTTTAAAAAACCAAGAAGGAAATGGGAAGTGACCGTTTGTACAGGTCATTGTCTTGGACAAGTGGCGGTTAGAGCAGGATGGATAGTATATGTGCAATGTGTCTCATTCACACATGCTGATTTACTTACTGCCTAAATAAATACACACTAGTTTCCGCCCCTTGCAGCTCTGTGAGGTTGTGCAAGAGGCAAAATATTTGGGAATGAGACACAAACAAAACATAATGTGAAAAGCATTTTCACTGCAGTAATTGAACATCTTTACACATTTTGAATATTGACAATGTATCCTGCAATGCAAGCTTAACAAGAACCATACACTGGTAAATGAGCCTTTACCTTGGAAGTATTTTCCACAAACCAAACAGGCATACACATTGATGTGCGAGAGGGATACTGAGCACAATTTCTCAAAGTCAAAATCCAAAACAGATCTGTTGAGCAAAGGAGATGGGCGAAAGGAAAAATTAGCAAAGGCAGGAATCCACAGAAATATATCTAAGTATTCTAAACAATATGTATCTAGAAGATATGGTACAAGGGCTATTTGAAAAGTAAGGCAAAAATAGTCATATATATGTCTAAAACAATCATCACATCAGGTGTCAGATCTAAAACAGACTTTAGCAATCACGGTATGCCACACATTTCTCAGCTTATATGCTGTCAAAAACAGTAATACTGTTTTTACAATCTACAAAAAGTGCACTGACAGCAATGAACTCTACTCGTTACTTGAGTACTACTTGTAACACAAGATATAATATGATTGTGTCATGACGTGGTGGAATCAGGTGCTGGTCAATTTTAAGGCATATGGAGTTATTGGTATCACCTTGCTTGCGATGAAAAAAATGTCCATTGGTGAGGCAGCGTGGTGGAATCAGGCTCTCGTCAATTTTTGGGCATGTAGAGTTATTGGTATCATCTTAAAGCTTGTTCAGTTGTCTTTATTTGAATGAAAAAAATATCCATTTATCTTGAATACAAGTCGAGATATTTGCAAATGAAAGAGGTGGGGGTCACCTACTTTCAGAGGTAAAATTAGTGAGAAAATGGCTGCCAAAGATTAGTTATTTCCTTAGCTTAAGAGTCCGTGGTACCTGAAAATTTACTTTTTTGTGCCTTTAATCTACCTTTTTCAGAAAAATCCACACAAAAATGAGTTCTTTAATGGGCATGAAAGGTTAGAGCCAAAAAACAAAAATTTGATGAAAATTCACAAACCTGTGGAACAATGCAAGTTTCTTCACTTTTATAATTTTGACGAGAGCCTGATTCCACCACGCTGCCTCACATTTATCTTGGATGTAAGTCCAGATATTGACAATTGAAGGAAGTGGGGGTCGCATGACTTCAGAGGTAAAATTAGCGAGAAAATGGCCGCCAAAGTTGAGTTATTTCCTTAACTTGAGAGATAGCGGAAACTGAAAATTTACATCTTTTATGCCTTTAATCAACGTTTTTCAGTACAACCAACACAGAAATTAGTTTTTTAATGGGCATGAAAGGAGTTGAGCCAAAAAACAAAAACTCAATTAAAATTCTCAAACCTGCGGAAAAATGCCAGTTTCTTGACTTTCATTATTTTGACGAGCACCTGATTTCACCAGCTGCCTCACATATGCATTTTTACAGATGTGACCATTTTTTCCTCTAAGTAGGACTCCTTGCCTTCAGGCGGCCACATTCCGATTTCGAAGGTATTCTAAATGTTTTTATACTGACTAATGTACTGATCGGGTTATGGCCAAAGCCTACTCTTATCAATTTTATTTTAGAACCATCAAGGGATCTTTAACGTGAGCAACTTACACAGAGATTTTTTCACCCTTATCCGAGAAGGGTTCATATTAGATCTTACTTACCCTAAGATCAGGAGTGAAAGACAGCAGTAGGAGGGAGCCAGAAGTTGTGGCAGAAAGTTCTGAATGAGTCGGGAGTAAAGGAGAGAAGAGATCAGGGGAGGGGGAGGGGAAGGAGAGATGAAAAGAGAATTACAGAAAATGACTAGAGAACATGGAAGGAGAAGAAAGGAGACAATTTTAGAGAAGAACATTTTACCGTTGCTGTCAAGTTTCGAACTCAGGATTTATTGAATGAAAAGCGAACATTGTACCTCCAAAGACCATAAGTGCCCCTAAAAAATCGGCTAAAAGACCATAGTACAAAGAATCATGTGACTTTAATCTGAAAAATGAAAACATGCCAATGAAATGAGCAGCAAACTCGGTTGGTTTCATTTGTCTTTTTTACATATGGGTGCCTTTACATCAACACAATTTAGATTGTTATGGAGGTAGCCGCCCGCTGCTCGCAAGCCTTCGAATAATCGAGCAGACTCCAGCTCTATCGAATAGTGCAAAAATCATGAACGTCGAATAGCAAAGTCAAATGGGCACAGCTCTACTGTGCAGTCAAAATTTCCTGAGACGGCCACCAATTGTTAAGGAGAAAAGTGGCCGTCTTAGGCAGGACTGATCAAAACACAATCATTCTCTTGAAGTCCTAATTGGAGGTGGTTGCAGGATAAGGACTTCCATATTGCCCATTGAAATGTTTTTCTTCTTATAGAAAATCATTGAGTTAAATATAGAAATACTCTTTATTTGATGGTTACGAGACAGAGTAATTAGAGGAGCCAACAAGAGAAATAAAATATCCTCTCGAGACCTCTGAGAATATCCTTTATATTCACTCGTCACACCATAGCTCAAGCAAGGGCAGTTGACTCTAGAAGCACAGCGAATGTTTGTTTTTTTAGTTAGCTGTCGCAATAAGCTTCCCTTCCCCTAGGCTATTCGAAATTCGAAGTGCTATGAAAGGTGACGTCATATCATCACACTGCACTGCTGCGCCACGACAACAACACATGTGCGCTCAGAAACTGGCACTGCAAAAATGATGGACTTATCCTATAGAAGAAAAACAATTCGAAGGCCCTCGAATGGCAGAGGTTAGGTCTGGGCTAATCGTATATAAGTAAAAACAATTCGACAGTGCTTCGAATAGCAGAACTTAGAGCTGGGCTTATCATGTCTTAGTAAAAAACATTCGACGGCGACGTGAATAGTTCAGGAATGTTGAATAGCGGAAGTTAGGTCTAGGCCTATCATATACAAGAAAAAAACATTACACATAGGTATTCGAATAGCATCAACAGTTAGCTCACGCTTCGAAGCTTCCATGAATTTTGTTTCCTCAAAATCGCACAGCACTACTGCACAGTCAAACCTGCCCAAGATTACCACCCATTGTGGTGGAGGCAAGTGATCATCTTGGACAGATGGTCCTATTTGACAGTGTCATTACAGTATAACAACAACGCAAGGAGGAAAGTGGTCATTTGTACAGGTGATTGTCTTTAGCAAGTGGTTGTTACAGCAAATGTCAATCTTGAAGATGAGCCACGTGCGGGACACTGCCAAACATGAAAGTCAGAAGCCAATATTCAGCTTCTTGATGTGCTCATTCGTGAAGATATACAGCTGAAAGTGAACAAGTTTGTTATGGTTCTTCACCTTCTCAAATTTCATTCTTGACATTTTATAGGAACAGCTGATCCACCTTTAAGAAAACTGCACAAGTAAAGTACATTTCCGACAAGAATGTGTAACCTCCCCATTTTGACAGAACATCAGCACTATAAGAAAGTAATCCACTTTGCAATAAAGAAACCTCTAGCTGCGTTCAACTAAATCCCTTTCCATTATAAATTTCTTTGGAGAACAAAGAAATTGAAAGAAAACAGCTGAGTGCACTCTCTGAAAGTATTCTACTGTCCTTCTTGTATTATTTTATTGCAAAGTAAAGGATGCAACTACTCTACCTCAAAAAAGACCCAAAAACTGAGACAGTAGAAGAATAAAAATGACTTTTGCTGATGTTATAATATTGTAACAAAAATTGTATCAACTACTGATTTCATCAAGGAACAAAATAATGAGCATTTTACCTGTTTATAGTATCAAGATAAGGGCAGCTCCTGCTCCTATCCAGTTTTGCCTCTTTTCTTGATACTGTAATAAAAGAAAAGATAAACAAAATAAAAATCAGGATCCCAAAAAAGGAGTTGTTCTTGGGTATTATTTTAGCACAATGGCAGCCACAATATGACATGAAGAGATCAGGGCACAAAAATAACAACAACAAAAAAACACTGACAAAAAAAAGACCAGACAACATGAACGCTTCCAATTCCTATCTGCACCCTACAATGAAACCCACGCATAGATAGGCCCTGTATGCAGGGTTCCCACTCATCAAGGAGAAAAAATGTCCTCTTCTATTCCCAGTTTCCTCCTGGATTTATGACTGAGCTATGAAGAAATGCAAGATAAAACGCATAACAGGACCACAGACTGTCCTTTTTTCTGGGGTGTCACGGACACAGGTTAAAGGACAAGTGTAACGTAAACAATTACAAAGGTGTGATGAAAGAGGTCTTGTTAGGGAAAAGAGGGGGGGAGGGGGGGGGGGAAGAATACTTTTTTGGTTGTTGGCTTTATTCTTGCAAAATAAAAGAAACCGATGGGACGTTTCACAAGCCTTTTGATCTTAATTGTACATCACTACACAACATGCCACGCATTGCAGCTGATTGTTTCAAGTTTCAAACTTGATCCGTTTTTGTTTTTTTAATTCTCTCATTGGTCTAAGTTGTTACCCACAACGCATACTAATAGGTGTAAGAACTTTGTCAAACTAACGCTGGACTTACTCCTTGCTACTGTTTTTCCAAGGGAAAAGTGTTACTGAGCGACAACAAGGGCTCAGTGCAGAGAGGGTGTCAAAGCTAGCTGCACTTGACATAGTGACATAGACTGTTGGGATCTGACTTTTCCTCACTGACACGCTGGGAAGGTGGGAACAGCTTGGGGTAGTCAAAGGGCAAATAATTTTTTTAAAAATAGGAATCAGGGTGGAGTGTTATGACTGTATTTTCAAAACAAACAAAAAAGAGAGAGAGAGAGAAAGAGAGAGAGAGAGAGAGAGAGAGAGAAAGAGAGAGAGAGAGAGAGAGAGAGAGAGAGAGAGAGAGAGAGAGAGAAAGAGAGAGAGAGAGAGAGAGAGAGAAAGAGAGAGAGAGAGAGAGAGAGAGAGAGAGAGAGAGAGAGAGAGAGAGAGAGAGAGAGAGAGAGAGAGAGAGAGAGAGAGAGAGAGAGAGAGAGAGGCGACTGGCGTAGTTCGGCTCGATTAGAAAAGTGAAATAGCCATAGCATCTTTGTACTAATGTAGACTGCCAAATTATTCTACTTTTGTGCTATAACATCATTTTTTTCTTTGCTTTTGTCAATTTGATCTTCCACACTGATAGACAGTATTCAGAAATGAGGAAAAACAGGTCCTTTTCAAAACCGGGTGAGAATAGCCAACAGTGGAAAGTCTCACCCGGGGTGAGAGGTCAATTGTATTTTTATTCTTGTAGTGACTAGTCGGACCCGAGTCCGTGTAGACAAAAAATTATATTCAGACCCTGAATTGAGTCCAGCATGACTTCCGTTCCGACTTCCGACCCTTGTTCCTAAATATTTCCAGCATTTACGAACATTTTTTCGATTATAAAATTAATATCCAGTTACTAGATCTATCTAAACTGGCCCTCCCTGCAGCATTAGTATGAACAAAACGATTAAGTTGAGCTGACCTTGCCGGGGGCAAAGTTAATTATGTCAATTCACAGTCGATTGACCAATAGGACTGCGCGTAGCAATCACACACTCTCAGCTTGCTGGGGGAAGAGGTGTTGGGAAGAGGCCACGACTGTCGGTTTTGCGCGATGTGATAAAAAAAAATATTACAGAAAAACTATAACACACAACAAAATCAAATTAAACATGGAAAGACAAATATGGTGGTGGAAGTAATGATGATGCTGCAGAGGTGGTGGAAAGACCCTGAGTTGTCGGTAACCATGTACTTAGACACTGCCATTGGGTAGATATCTAATGAGAGTGCAGTCTTTTGACTTTTGACACAATTACACAGTTCTAGTAGGCAATTCTAGTTGTAATTCTGATTAATTACGTAAAATCCCCCGACAACAGCTATATTATGTAACCTCCTTACACTCATATCATAACTCACTTAGAAGCTGAGTCCGAAAAAATAAAACATTTTTTTCGGAACCAAGTCCGAATAGATCTAGATAAAACCCATATTCGGACTCCATATAGATAAAAATACATGATGCTGCAGCAAGCACCTAGCGCACCTCTGTGACTGGCCCAAGTATAGATGGCGTATTTCCGCCATCTATTTTTGTCATCTTCCTGGGTTTCTCCCAAGACTCTTGGATTTTCCTTGTCAGTAACTGTTGACTAGATCTCGCTGAGTTCATTTTTTGTTTCATGCCCGGTTACCGTGTGTGTGACACTGAGACTACACGGTGAAAAAAAGGAAAAAAGTCAACGTCATGAAGGGAGCAAAGCAGTTAGTTACCGTGCATGCACCTAGCTCAAGCCCCCTTCCGCATCCCCTCCCCTCACCCCCCGAAACTAAGTACATGTACACGGTAACCGTGTATGTATGCGACATTGAGACTACACGGTGAAAAAGGAAAAATTAATGTCAACGTCAAGAAGGGAGCAAAGCAGTTACCGTGTACCCAGCTGAAGCCGCCCCCCCCCCTCCCCACGAAACTAAATACCCGCTTACCGTGTTCGTAGATAATGAGAGGCGCCCGGTTGCCGGTTAACATGTACGTAGATATTGAGGCTACGCGCCCGGTTACCGTGTACATGACATTGAGACTACACACCCGGTTGCCGGTTACCGTGTACGTAGACACTGAGGCTACCGTACGTGCCCGGTTACCGTGTACGTAGACCCTGAGGCTGCGTGCCCGGTTACCGTGTACGTAGACACTCCGAAAGGGTAAAAGTCAATTATTTCCTAATTTTATAGTAAGAATTTTTGCATGTAAACATTTAACTCACACGCACGCACATTCACACAGACACAAAATTTTTATTGTTATTTATAAGAGTTGTTATAAATCGCAAATATATTTACACTGAATTTTAGTATTTTAGCATTTTAAAATCTAATTGTCGACCAACCGTGCAGTGGACTGTTGCGAATGCTACCAACTTGTGTTTCGCGCGCTCATATGACCTTATGCAGTTTCGAGCGCCGTAAAACCCAGTACTAAACTAAACTAAGACACAATAGTGACCATTACTATGATTGAACGCTAACAATTTTTAAATTAACTTTAGGTTTCTTAGTAACAGCAAGAAATAAATGAGTAATATTGACCACACTTAGTAGAGTTGTGTCCATTTGGAGGGGGGAAGGGTGGTGGTGGTTGAGCCAATCAAAAATAAAATAAATTTGACAAACCAAAAGGGGTCAATTCCAACTGTAATGCACAAAGAAAATCAGACCTGCCAATCAATGAAATCTAAAAGTCAGGATCACCCCCCGGGCGGTGCCACTGACTGAAGTGTCTTTAGGTCATTCCCAAAGGGGGGACATTTCTCGTGCTAGTGCTCAGTAGAATTGTAAATGGGCAGATCTAACAATGTCATACTCATAACTGTGCTGCTTTTTCTTTCCTAATCCTTACTATCGTCATTTTCCTCTACTTCTTTTGTATGTTTGTCACACTCTTGTGACCCGTTATTTCCAGGGTGCCTTGATAGTCAAAGCAGACTTTGTGTTGTTGAAGCTAGAGAGGAGAGCAGAGTAAGTCTGATTCCCTGTAAGGACTTCTCTGTTGACATCCACCCCTTGGCGCTCTTATGACCTTATGCAGTTGTGAGCGCCGTAAAACCTCTCTACTAAAATTTTTTTTAAACTAAAAGTCAGGAACTCAGTGGGGGGAAAAAATCAGGATCAACGACAAATCACCAAGGTCACTGGCAAACTGACTTAAACAATTTTCAGGGATGTGTGTGTATGTGTGGGGGGGTGAGTGTGTGCGTGTGCGTACCCGTGCCTGTGTGTGTTTTACCATTATTTTTTTTTAATCCTGAAGTATCACGTCAAGCTGTCCTAGTTTAAGTGTTTTACACGCGCCCCGTTCCCCCCCCCCCCCCAGATAAGTCCCGAAAGACGCTTCAGCAGGTGTGCATGAACTTACCACATTACACCCTAACTCGCCCGGGATCGCCGGAGAATTCCCTTACGTGCTCCACCCTGACTCGCCCGGAACCGCCCGCGCCGACCCAGCGTCTTTAGAAACGAAAGTCTCGCCTTGACGAGACTCTGGGGCCGGGATTTTGATTTGCATAGTATAGCAAAAAGTTTCTTCTTTCGTTTGATACCGAAACGAAATTTTTCGGGCCAGTAGTTTTAGTATTAGAGCTGATCGAAGTGCGATCGCGTTACCGACACTTCGAAAGTGTCTCAACTTGTTGAAAAGCGACACAATTGAGTTCGAAAACGGAAATAACGATGGATTTGAGCAAAAACGAGCATGTGACAAATCAGATGGCTCAGATTTTGATGAAAACGTTGTAGGAAGAGTTTGGGGCGATTCCGATTGATCAGACGGAGAAAATCTAGAATTTAGATCTAGGGCCCGACCGCGAGGCTGAGAGTGAAAGTGACGGGTCGGACACCCCGATTGAACTAAAGTTAGAACATTTCCAACAGTTAGCGCATACATAAAGTTATATTTTTCAGAAACTACATTCAGTTTTCTTTTTAACTTTTATTTTTTCAGGATTTTTGGAATTTGTTTAGTATTTTTTTAATGTGTTTTTTAAAGGCTAGTATTCACGGGAGGTGGGTTCTTTCCCCTTGCTTAGGATCTAACAATGGACTTCCCGTCCAGGCCCTTAGGGTGTAATGTGTTAAATTGACCCCGTAAACGGACGGTCCACGACACACATGGAACTCGCTTTGGTCAAAGACATGTCACGTGATGCGAAAGCGCGATTGAAAGAGTTTTACTGACGGGTCTTGATGACGAGCCCCGCTAACCAGAACTCGGATAAAGCTTGTTTTGAAAGTAATAGCAGAACTACGAATAATATTGATCATTTGTGCGTCGCAATTTAAACTAAACAGCTATCAGTCAGGCCATCATCGGAGAATTCTGAGTTGAAACAAAAATAAAAGTGAAAATGATTATAATTTAGGGCCTAGGTCTTGAGAATGTCCCAAGTCGGAATTCCCAACCAATACTACTTCCATTATACATGTTTCTTGAAACAACACTGGCGTGCAAAGATCCAACACAACTAAATTCGACATAGACATTTCGGAAAATAGTGCTACGAGTTTCTGCTGACAAAAAGTTTAATGAGTGCTTCCCACGACAGAAAAGAAGGCAGAGTAAGATTTTACAAAAAATCCGGCACAACAGACGGACCAAAAAAAAATTTGAAAAATCCGAATACACGGGATCAACATTGGGAAAATCAAGATGCTTGGAAATTTGGGGCAAAAACTCTGGATATCCCGAATACATCGGGATGAGTGGCAGGTTTGGAAAATAAACTAATTCCTTATTCTTCAGAGCCATGCCAGTCGTTCGATGGTGGACAATTCAAGTTTACTAGATCTAGTGTGTTAAAGAAGGATGGGGGTAATCTCACGGCAAGGGTAAACTCAAGGCACGACACCGGCAAATATAATGCGAGCGACCACAATGTGGGCGGAGCTTCTGTGCTCAAGCAAGCCGGTGTCGCCGGGAACTGCGCGCAGCTGATGAGTAGATTTTAGGTCTTCTGCTTCTGACACAGAGTCCCAGATAAAAGGTGACTGCGGTGTTATGTGTGTGGGTGTGTAGTTAAATCATTGACTCGGCTTCGGGGCAGAGAAGGGGGGAAATGATGATTGGAAGGTCTACGCACACTACTAGAGTTTTAAAGCGTATGCAAACCCCCGAAACGAAATTTTAAAGAGTAAAGCTCACGCACCACCAAAACTTTAAGGGGGTAATTTGCAGGTTTAAGGGATAATATACGCACAAATGTGCGTAAAGGGGAGCCCTGCCTGAACCCCCCCCCCCCCCCTTTATTGGCCAGCTCTATTTCTCCGAACGTTCAGGAAAATAAACTTGAACTCTATTTCTCCGAACGGTTTCCGTTCTCGAGATTTGTTGATAATAAGCGAATGGAGTGGCCCGTGTGTTTGTGTGTGTGTGTGTGTGTGAGTGTGTGTTTGTGTTTGTGTTTGTGTGTGTGTGTGTGTGTGTGTGTGTGTTTGTGTGTGTGTGTGTGTTTGTGTGTGTGTGTGTGTGTGTGTGTGTGTGTGTGTGTGTGTGTGTGTGTGTGTGTGTGTGTGTGTGTGTGTGTGTGTGTGTGTGTGTGTGTGTGTGTGTGAGTGTGTGTTTGTGTGAACGGGTGGTGGGGGGGAGAGGAGGAATTTTTTTTTTTACCTTTATTTTTTTCTGGGAGACTAAATGCAAAATAGGTTACTGCCAAGGTCGAGCAGTCTTGTTTTCTTGCAGTACCTTTTTATTTTCAAATGAAGTATAGATCTAGTCCGGGACACGGCGTCACTTTTCGCCCGATTCTGTTACTTTTAGTTCGCGTGGCTCAGCAGCCTGCCGGAGCTCCCCGGCTCGGGGTCAGGGGGTTAATGAGCCCTGAAGCGACTTTGCCGGTGTCGGTCAGGAAGTTCGCATTTTTGACTATGTTTAAAACGATATAACTTCTTCCCCATCCCACATAGCAAACCATTACGCAGATGTACTAAAAGCTCAATGTCTTGAGATTTATTCTGCGTTAGAATGGTTAGTTTCTGTGCCTTAGTTTTTGTTCTAGTTCTAGACAAGTGTTGGAGAGTACCCAATTTGTCCTATTTTAGTTACAAACTTATGAATAAATGATTGTTAATTTGAAAAAGGCTCAGCGCATCTCTCCAAAATCTGTGTTAAACTGACTACGAATATCATGTCTTTTACCATGAGAAATCTTTAATCTGCGCGAGTAATAATAGTCAAGTTATAATAAGAGAAGAAAGATGCACATTTCTGCATTTTTTCACTAAGACGATCAGCATATTTTACTATCAAACAAGAGAAAGTTACTCTGCGTTTGTTCCTGAATCATGCTGTGTCTGTGGCAGCCTGCATACAACTAAAAAGATATAATATAAGCAGGAGGACTTCCGTAACGAGCGACCACTATGAGACAGAGCAGAATTGAGGGCTTGGGGTAGGGGTAGGGGTATAGGATAGGGGTAGGGGTAGGGGTATAGGATAAGGATAGGGGTAGGGGTAGGGGTAGGGGTAAGGGTAGGGTTAGGTTAGGATTAGGCCTCTTCTTTATTGTGTTTGATGGGGTGGTCGCTCGTTACGGAAGTCCTTCCCTGTTCTTTGTGTTGTCTATTTGGTCATCAAGACTTCCGGATTTCTTCTCTGGATGTAAACAACGATCGTGGACTGAACGGAAACAAGACTTGACTTAAAGATCACCGGCCACCACTCAGTAAATCTAACTTTTCATTTTTAGAGAAAAAAATGCAGAACAATGTCAATCTTGACCTAGATTTAAATCTAGATCTACCTGTTTCATTACTATTGCTCCCGCTTTTATCATATCGTCTTTTCAAAATCGTAGTCTTCTCTTTCGGTCCTGAAACGGAGAATTTCGCCTCTCCCTGCGTTGTTTTCCCCACGTCCGTGGAGGCAGCCATTTTGAAAACAACGTCAAGAACGATAACTACAAACTACGAAAGATCACAGTGGTTATTAGGTGTATAGAGGCCTAGGCCTAGATTTTTCGCCTAAGGCCGCAACCATAATAATAATAATTATTATTATTATAAATTGCATTTATATAGCGCATTTCCACAAAGAAGTGCTCAATGCGCTGTACAATAATACAAAGAACACATGCAGCGCACAGCTCCTATAGCAATCTCTCTCTCTCTCTCTCTCTCTCTCTCTCTCTCTCTCTCAGGCACATCCTTGATTAAAGACAATCCCACAAAGCTTACCCATACACCCTTGCACACTTTGATGAATTTACACAACAGAACAGCATAAATTTACGATAATGAGAGAACATAATAGATACTGAGAGAACATAATATTTGTATTGGGAATGTCGGAAATCGACGGAAATTACAGATTGAAGCTGGGCTGAAACAAATGCGTTTTAAGTGCTGATTAAAAGTTCGATAAAGTTGTAGACTTCCGTAGATGAGCTGATAAAGCGTTCCACGGGGAGGGGGCGTGATGTCAAAAAGCTCTCCATCCGAGTCTCTAACTTTTGCTTTGGACTGGTACGAGCTTAGAACTAACTGTAATTAACTCCTTGGAGGTAGCACAAAAAAAAACGGTTTCGGCTGCCATACTGACGTCCGACGTCCTGTGTCGTCTCCGGTCGGACTGTCCGATAAAACATGTTCTATCGAAGACAGTCCGTCGGGCGAGATGGGAGGTAATTTTAATGATGTTATTTCTTATCTCTGCATTAGTGTCTTTCCCGCCTCAATGACACTACTACTCAGAATTCTAGCAGTTCTTGGTCAGCTCTGCATACCTCTCAGTTAATTGAAAATTGCTATGTTTCATGCGATAGCTGGTTGGAATTTTTCACTATCTTTCAACAACTGCGGAAACAAATTATGATGAAGTTCACCTAGTGTATCACGCTTTCTTTGGAAGGGATACAACGAAATTCTTCTTCCCTTGGTTTTCCTTTTTTTGTCTGCGTCTCAAAAGCAACAACAACATCAATTTTCTTTTCTACCAGTCGCCATATTTGCAAGACGGCGGTGTCTGACCACCAAACTCCGGTGTTAATATAATGGTCGACCGCACCCGGCGGAAAACGGCGGGTCCGGTCTGACTGTCGGTGTCGGGCGTTAATATGATTCTACCCTAAGGGCCCGTGTCCACTGCAACGGACTCCAACCGACCGGATTCTGTCCGTCTCTCGGAAAGTCGGTTGTTGAAACGGAGCACCGTTCATTTACTAAGAAATCAGTGAAAAGTCCGTTTGGCTTTGTCAACAGACACGACACGACACGCCCCGACAAAAGACGTCGTGGGGGTTGGAAAGACCTTGTTCAATTTTAGCGGACCGCGTGACTCGTGAGCGATAGGCCCCGCCGGAGCTTTAAAAAAGTCTAATTTTGAATAATTCTAATGTCATATTCGTAATCAGCGCCTCAAAATTAACAAAGTCTACACGCAAACCTCCTGGCTTAAATGCATACAATGTACTAACAATTTTACCAATTATTTTCCTTTAAAAACCCATTCATTTCTTGTTCCCGCCTTGGGTTCATTGACCTCGACTATTTATAGCCGTGTACCTAGGACACAGCCTTGAGACACGGAGGGTGGAATAAGACACAGTAGGCTAACAGATTAGACGTGTCTTGTCCGAACTGGTGGACACCCAAGATGGAAACGATGCGACCGATTTTCTTCCTCCCGACACAAGATCGGGCCGTGTCCGTCTCCGTGGACCCGTAGGGTACATATAAACTGACTGCATTCGTTTTCGTCTCTGTCCCCTGTTGCTCCCAGCTTGACCTTTCCTTCCAGTTGTCGAATCCATCGGGAGTGTCTCTTATTTCATCACTGGAAAGTGAGTGCACCCCTCTCCCTTTCCTCTCCTGTTCCTGCCGCTCCCAGTTGCTGAGCCGAACGCGACCGTTTTATCTCGCAACTAAAAGTTCCCCCAGTTCTCTCTCAGCAAGTGATCAGATGACCAGAATTGTCTTTGTCCTCTCAACCTACAACAATGGACTCGTTGTCACTGAACGAAACGCTCATTGCTGCAATGCACAAATTTTATTTATTTATTTATTTATTTATTTATTTGTTTATTCATTTTATTATTTTTTTCTCAATATAAGGTCCATCGAGATGAAGAAGGGTTTGAAAGGTTTCGGGTCACTTCCGAATGTAGGAAACACATTTTTCCTCACCCCTTCAAACTCCCCCCAGAAGATGATGATATTCTCCAAAAGCACCGCTCATCGTAGAAAAATACTGTGTCCAGTACCGTTTTGGGACGCGGGGTCTTCTTTTCATTATTTCTCTACACAGGGGTAGCATTCTTATACGATGTAGATCTACTGTGTTAATGATAAGACCACCTTTATTCTCACCCCCGGGTGAGAATAACCCATGTCTCGCTATTCTCACCCCCCCTCCGCTGGTGAGAATAGCTTCCACCCCTGTGTGGGCATAAGGCAAGGACTCCCCCTGACCTCTCACAGGCCGATAAAATCACCTAGATATATGCCCTTGGTGGCTTACCGCATGTGGTTGGGAACAAATAATAATAAAGTAAAAACATTTTTCGCCTCTCCAGTAAAAACAAAAAGGCTCACTAGCGACACTGAGCTGGATGTGGGACCGGCCGCCGGCCGGAACATTCGTTTTTTACACACTTAACGATAGCTGGCCTCTCTGTACACAATATATTTATCGTTCATCAATGAACAGACTATGCTCTTGCACGACAGGGTAGTAAATTATTCAGATCAAATGGGCGTGGGTGTTAAATCGTGTCAACTAGTTTAATAATTTTAAGCAATCCAAGCTCCTTTCTTCACTTTCATGTTTTTTCTTTTAGTCTTACTTTTTCTTTTTTTTTCCTTACCTCTTCTGTTCTCTTCTCCGTGAACATTTGGAGTTTGGAGCCAAAAAAAGGAGCCAGATCTGATAATGACATGCGTCAGTCTTATCTAGTCCAATTATCATCAGCGCTTGCATTTCTCAGGACCACTACTGTTTGACCTATTAAAAACATAAATCTTTGAACATATCTCCTTTGCTTCCACCCTTAGCCCCACTCATTGGTGTAATAAGCAGAGCCACGTCAACCAATGCCACCCCTCACTGCCATGTAACCACAATTCGAGGAACTCCTTTCTCGGCTGGCTGTACGATCAGGTCAGCAGGCATTGGTCAAACTAATCTCACAGCACACCTCTGGCCTCTGGCGACCAATGAAAGTTTCTGAACTGGAGCGCCACTCCAGCGCCAGTGGCGGTGGGTAGTGAAGGGCTCACGGGCTTGAGCCCCCCTACCCACCCCCAAGTCTACCCCAAGGCAAATGAAAATAACGAAATAAGCAGTTGAAACTGTTCTGATCGACCGCAATGAACACAGAGTGATCAACTAGGCGGTTTGCTCGTTTATCCAATCACTGTTGTCCCCGCTTACAACTATAGTAACCTTATAACAGCCAATCAAATGTCTTTAGGGCTCAGCAATCAATCAGCCCGTTCCCACGGTCTGTCCTTAATGAAACCCCTCTTGTAAAAAGGTAGAAGACTTGAAAAAAATAACATGCACAGAGGGCTCATGCTCTCCCCGCCCTGACAATGGGGTGAAAGTTTACGACACACTTTCCCCCTGTCCCCCTGTGACAAAGTTACCTACGCGCCCATTGGGCCTTTGTTAGGTGCGTTCTATTTTCTGCAACAACACGACCCAATCCACCTCATACACGGTGTGTGTTGGGAGTGCTGTGTACTTGTGCCGCTGAGATTTAACAATAATCAAATAAAAACTAATTTGAAGGTGAAACGGTTTCGTCCCCACCATCCAGAAGAATTTAACGTAGAATAAAGAGATGGCAGACAAGGGTGACTCTTCTCGTTTGAATGGTTCTCAAAATGCCGTGGCTCGCCGTGAGTATAGAAAAATCATCACTGTGTTGTTCTTATTGCTTGCTTTTTGGTGGTAAAAAAGTGGAAGAAACCTAAGCCCCACCCAAATCTAGGTTCACCCACTGCCACTGTCCAGCGCTTTTACTGGCACCCGTGAGATTTCACACCCGCACTACCCTGACCATCTTCATCGCTCACATTGTCATGAAGTAACATCTATTCTCAAATTGCATACTCCTCTTCATTGTCCGGCAGCATAGCGTTTAAGTTTAGAGCCGGCGGACGGAACCAAAATTGCAAGTTTTGTTTCAAATCAGGGCTGAGCAGACAAAACATTTTCCGTCTTAGTAGAGAGGTAAAACCCTCGGAAGGGAGCGGATTTTCTTTTCATTTCCGAGTTGGACAGGTTTCCGTTTTATCTGTCCCCGTCGTTTTATGCAAGAAAAATTCTGAATTTATGCAAACTGGGCCAAAATATGTGAACTTATTCGATTCTGTTAATTTTATTTAACCAAGAATGATAAAGGAAAATAATCAGAAACTATGCAAAAATGATCAAATTTTGCTAAATCCTGCGGGGTGCATTAAGGACAGTTTTATACAGGTAATTAAAAAGGAATATATCAAGGGGGAGCGGGAAGATCCGTTAAGACATGTTTCCGTTTTAGGTTTCCGTGTTAAGGCAGGTTCGACTGTATACGGTGCGGTCAAAAATTCGTGGCGCAACTTATCCTCAATATTCTGGGTGAATCGATGTCACCCATACTTTGCACAGCAGTTTGTCTCAATTTGTTTTAACTTAATCATATTTTTCCACAATTGAGTCTAGATTAAAAAACTTTTCTTCATAAATTTATAATATAAAATACATGTACTATAAATCGTCTTCACGCAGAAAGTAGAACTGTTCACAGTTCACAGCACTTCCCGCTCCTCACGCACATTTTGTATATACGCATGTGACGTCACAGCTCACCAATGACACTTTTTTTAGAGTGACAAAACAAGGTATAGTTACAAGAAATTTATTTTAGTTTAGAAAAAAGTGACAGACTTGATGCCCAATTGTCATAATTCACGTAAACACGAGCAAGAATGGCATTTTTTAACGATAGCACAGTTAAGGACAGTAGTTTAATAATAAAATGATAATCTAAAAACGTTAGGCAATTAATTAATTATTAATAGATTTAAAAACTCTCTTCGTAGCGACTGCAGCGCCATCTGGAGCAATACTGGCCACGGAAGCGAGTGTGACGAGTGACGACGACGACCTCCTGACCCTTGACACATCAGCCAACCGGTGAAGACATCAATAAATGCGGGAAATTTTATTCCACCATTCATTTCAAATGCCAATTTGGCAGTAAGATGCCAAAATGAAATAAGTCGGCAGTTTTTGAAAACTCGCTCCACTCAAAGTAACCCAAAGTATTTGCCACCAGAAATAAAGGTTCTGTTCTCAAATTGGATCCTTGATAATTTCCGAATTTTCAATTTGATAAATTATAATCATGGTTCTTGTACTACATGTATAGGCATGATAACATTTACATTTTACACACGGAGCTTTAATTGATATTAATTCGTGATCATCTCTCTCTCTCTCTCTCTCTCTCTCTCTCTCTCTCTCTCTCTCTCTCTCTTTCTCTCTCTCCCCCCCTCTCCCCCTCTCTCTCTCTTTCTCTCTCTCTTTCTCTCTCTCTTTCTCTCTCTCTTTCTCTCTCTCTTTCTCTCTCTTTCCCTTTCTCTCTCTCTCTCTCTCTCTCTCTCTCTCTCTCTCTCTCTCTGTCTCCCTCCCCGCCCCTCTCTTATTAGTATTATATCTACATACATCTGTTAGCCTATCAGCTGCTAAAAACTTAGGCGGCGTCGGGTCGAATGATGCTAGGTCTACTCAGGCAAAAAGGAAAACTATGTACCGAGCCTCATGGATTTCCAGTGGCTTCATGAGTAGTAAGTTCAGACTCAAGTATTGTCAAACAAGTGTCGGTGACACAAGGTGGTCACTGGGGTGTGTCCTTAATTTTAGCAAGACGACAACCCTAGCTCAAAATATAGGGCACTGCCGACAAT
Source organism: Aplysia californica (assembly GCF_000002075.1). Classification (NCBI taxonomy): domain Eukaryota; kingdom Metazoa; phylum Mollusca; class Gastropoda; order Aplysiida; family Aplysiidae; genus Aplysia; species Aplysia californica. Next base: position 816,677 of record NW_004797440.1, read on the forward strand.
GAATGTTGTAATTTAAACCGTTCTGCGTTTGTGTAATATTTTGTGTTTATGTAGTATTTGTGAATGTATTTATATACGTATTTATAATTAGGCCTATATGTAAAATTTATGTATGTAATTGTATGTTTGCCATTGTAAACCAAATAAGTACGTGCCCTTGCCGGGAAAAAAAAGTGTATTTATTATAATTCGTGTTGTTGAAGAGGAAGGCCACGCAAAAGGTGGATCGAGGGTGTCAAGGAAACACTAAGAAAACATAACATCACAACTGAAAAAGCTGCTGAGCTGGCCTACCACATAGAAAACTGCATAAATATATCTCCCCCAAGGAGATTAAAAGATTAGTTCTAAGCTTCTTGATCTCCCCTTGACCCTTAACGGCAACGGAGGACGAAAAAGTAAGAAAAAGTAAAGTAAGTAATTTATTACTATTATTATTCCAATGCTGTTGTTGTTTTGTTTTGTTTTTAAATAAAAAAAATAAGGACAATAGTTCTCTTAATTTTGAAAGCTCGTTTCAGTCCTCGCACTGTAAAATATGATTATGATGAGTGTAACTCATCTGCGTAAAAAAAAAAAAAAACACCCTTTCTTTTTCTTTAGCCATTAAAAGTAAATAAAACTGGCAACCTTGTCAGTTTGTCAGCTTTGTGTTGGTGTTGCTTGCTGCAAACTGCAAACTGCAAAGATCTTTGGTTGCTGTTTACTGTGACAACTAACGATATCAACTGTCTCTGTCTGTGTCCAGTGTCCAAGTCCAGCGTCCAGTGTCTGTACTGCCGTAATGTCAGTCTAGAATCTAGATTCTAGTCAAAAGTGCAGGCTTATATGTCTGTTTGTTTACTTTACTGTATAGAAGGCCAACCTACTGTTCAGTGTTCAGTAGATCTAAGATCTAGATTTATTGGACTATTACTATTACATTAGTATTAGTATTACTTAGATCTAGATCTAGTCTTTAGACTTTAGTAGTTTAGTTGGTTGGCAGAGTGAATGGAAGTGGTTGACTTGTACTTGTCGGCGCTTTTTTCGGTAGTTCCCACCCCGCAATTGTTATTAATGTTATTCGCTGGTTTTGGCCCCAAGAGTAGGGGGGCTTCAAGTCAAGCTATCAATTATCACAATTTAATTTAATGTTTTTTGCAGTTTTATTAGGTTTGATCTTAGCTTGCCGCAAATCAAACATATAGATCTAGAATCTAATCTAGATGTAGAGGTCAGGCTCAAATAAGGGGGGTGGGAACTACCGAAAAAGGACCGACTTGTCCGAGGACCTTTTTTCAAGTTTGTGAGAAGTTTTGGTCTGTGTCTGTGTCCTTTCCTTTGATATAGGCACTTGGATAAAAATTTCAAAGCTTTCAAATTGCTTTAAAAACAATACCAATGCAAAGAGCTCAGTGACACGATTCCAACGCTACCTTAGTTATTGCTCTATGTTGAACCGTTTTTGAGATATGGCATTTTAAAGATCTTTTCGAGGGGATAACATCTATATAGAAAAAAAAGGCAATTTTTGTGATCGAAACAGCAAGGACAACAAGGGAAATGTTAGCTGCTTCAATATGCTGCTGCGTACATGCAAAAACCAAACATTTTCTGAAACCTTGTGATGTTGAGGACAAAATAACAGTCAGACGAGATTTTTAAAATATGTCGTGGTGGGTAATATTGGGTAATATTATGTAACACTGTGTTGTGTAACGTGACCGCACCGTCCTGCGGTCAATATATTTTGCCATAACTTTCTTATAAATTAAGCTACATCAATAATTGAGGTATCGTTTTGAAGGTCTTTTTAAGGCCATTCTTTTGGAACATCTACATATCAAATATCAGTAGAATTAACAAAAAAACTGATTAAAAAATAAAATATATTTTAACAAAACAGCTGGTCGCCTAAAATAAGATGAGCATAGAAGTTTTTAAAGTTAACATTTGTGTCTACAGCTGCTGCAAACTAGTGTTTTTAGTCTACCTTAATTCATGATAATACTGTTTTTTAAATTCATTTTGCATGTTATTGTTAGAATGTTTCTTTCATGTTTTAATTTGTCATGTAAATGATCAATTACTCTGTCTTTATCTTTGATTTCTCTTTTACATCTTTAACTCATGAGATTGCCCTGTAAGTTAAACAATAGTCTCTTCTAATTTTATTACTTCAGTTTGTTCAGCAAGTTTTTCATTATATTTTTTATTGTGTTTATTTAAATGTTCAACTTCTTCAAAGACAATTAGTTGTGAAATATGACATGTTTTTTGAAGCACGCATTTGTGTCACGATACTTATTTATTCTTTCTTTATTTCTGGCAATTGTTTAGTTCACCCAGTCTGCCAACTTGATATTGTTAAATTAATGTCAATTTTTTTTCCTTGTCTGCAACAAATGCTTTCTTAAGTGCTCAATTTTTTTGCAACTTGTTCAAACAAGTTTTTCTGTGAATTCGACCAACTCCGCAAGCATTTCTGGATTTTAATTAAAGTCAGGATTTATTCTGGTGAGCTGTCAATAAATCCAATGGAACAGTGGCAGGTTGTGATCAGGGGCTGTGGAAAGAAAAAAAAAAGCAAAGCAATGAATTCATCAATGAAGTAAATAAATTCATTTGTGAGCAGTGGATGGAAATTTGACATTTTCACACTACAACTCTAGTAAAGGGAGGGTGTAGATGACTAGACAAGAGAAAAAACATTTTCTAATAAACATGTAGATCTATCTTAAAACAAACTGGACAAAGTACATGATAATTTAAAGAGATATTTAAATAACAAGCACACACAAAAACAATTAAGAAGAAAAAATATTTAAAGACAATATAAGCACACAAAAGAAGTAAAAACTTGCGTGAAATGGATGGTCTAACAGTGACAGTAACACAGAAACAAAACAAGGCCAAGGCTGTTACATTTCCCTCCCCCCCACCCAAGACTCCTTACTGATTGTTACATGGTTCAAATTCATAAGAACTATACAACAGTGATACATATTACATTCCAAAATTTAAAATAAATCATATCTTCTACTATAAAACATTCTTCAATGCCGTTTAAGAGGTAATAAACGCCAACAATACACGTTAGCGTGGGTTAAGTTCGCTTTCCGCAATGGCCGCCATGACCTCCCGGTTCACGCTCAGCAGCGCGATCGATAATAGGTCATGCCCATTCATGGAGAGTGACCTATTTAAATTAGGGCTCACACGCTTATGCCTCAACGTACAACATTGAAATTAACAAATAAAAGAGATAAAAGGTTGAGGAAAAGACTGTGAGGAGTACCTAAAAAAAAAAAGATATACTCTTTAAATATAAAGGCTTGAACTTACCTTATTTTTAACTCCTTGTAACTCCGAACACACACAACCGATCCCGAAGTGGAAAACGCCATAATACGTGCCTTTCTTTCCTCTTTAATTTGATAGGCGGAAGTAATCCATAAATTGAAAAGAACACTATAAACGAAACAAAACAAATAGGTACCCCCCTCACGGGGCCCGATTTCTGACACAAAACGCGGCGGCCGCAGGTGAACGAAAATCTCGGGCCGCGCGGGCCGATATCCAAGTGCCTATTTGATATAATCTAGATTTAGATCTAGATCTTGATTAAATATAGATGTCTATCTAGAAATCTAAATCTAATCTAGATCTATATAGAATCTCTTCTTTCTAATCTAGAAATTTAAACAGCTTTCATCCTGAACACGAAAAAATAGAACTGGAAAAATGGCAGATCTGAGTCTGAGTCGCGTTGAGAGCTGTGGACAAATTCAGGTAAATATTTTTTTTAAAAGTTTTATCAGTTAGAAGTACATCAGTAGATCTAGATTCTAGATCTAGATCTAGATCTAGATCTATAATATCCACTTTAAATTATCTTAAGAGTCTATCGATAACAACATGCTCTGTGAAGTGGATTTGAATGTTGCTGTATAAAATTGTCAATTCGGCCGTCTTCCATATAAGTCCGAGCGATTATATCAGAAGTTTAAACCTCTCGAAGGGCGTTGTTCGCAGCCATGAGCTGAAAGTAGTGAAGAAAGGCTGCTTCATGGAAGAAATTGAAATTGTGGACAACTGTGAGGGAGTAGTCGAAGCCCACCGGATGAATAACTGTGGGGTGGGGGGTGTTGTGGGTGGGTGGGGGGAGACCACTATTGACACAAACACAATCATACTCACATTTGAATTGTGTCGCCCTCCAGCCACCGTTCGGGCATCTTACTTGGTACTTGACGCACGAACGTATGTGCCGAACCCTCTGCGCTGTTTCAAGTTTCAGAAGTTCGGCCATAGCCAGTCACGATGCCGTCACACAGCCATGTGTCCTCGTTGTGCCAAGACTGGGCATCCTGAAAAGGAATACAAGGCTTGTCCTTGCTGCCCCAATTGCCACAGCCAGCACACTGCGTTCAGCAAGGAGTGCCCGACTTGGCTCCAAGAACGCGCCATCCGAGAGTACAAAGCGCGAAGTGGCTGCTCATTCCAGGAGGCCCGTAAGACCCGTGTCTGCCCTCCATTTATGACCCCAGTCATTGGCTGGTCATACCTAAAGTAAAGGCAGCCCACTGCCGACCTCCCAAAGCCTGCGGTCAACAAGCATGTCACTGTACCGAAACATATAAAAAGCTCCCTTCTTTCTCTGTGGCATCCACCCCTGAGGTGCCACTTTCTAACCGCTATGGGGTTCTAGGGGAGGACGGGGTGGACTCTTCCTTCCCCTTCTCTTCTCCCCTTCTCCCACTCCCCCCCTCTTTAGATCCCTTCTTTCTTTTTCTTCTTCTTCCACCTCACACCTCATCCCTCTGATGGAGCTTGAGGTGTCCCTCCCCCCCCCCTTCCCAGCCCCCTCCGTCTGCTCCACCTCCCCCTACCACCCCCGCAGACAAACCCCTACCTATGGACGAGGACAGCTCCGACCCCCTCCACGACCTTACCCCGGGAAGGGAGGAGCCCGTCACTCCTTCAAATCCCCCACTAGGCCGCCGTCCAATCCTGGACAGCAACCTAGAAAACACTCCACCTCCCCCACAAGGAGGAGTCAGAGTTTTTCTTTAAAGCTGGAGCCTGCGTGCTTCAAAACAAAAATAAAAAGCCATCATAATGGCAGTCCTGCAATGGAATGACGGCGGAATCCGACATTCCATTGCAGAATTGCAACACTTACACAGTAACTTACAGGCCACACTGTGCCCACTTGTGGCCTGTATACAAGAAGCAAAACTCACCCTGGCTTCAACCATAGACTTAAAAAAGGATTTACTGCGTATCATCACATCCCCACGGAGAACCAGACTGCTTCTGGTGGAACCAACATCTACACCGACAACAACACAATCCACAGACAAATACATCTTAGGACAACCCTCCTGGCTATTTCCGTAAAGGTCACCCTGCTCAAACTGATCACAATCTGCTCAGCATAGTATAACAGTCTATATCCCACCAAATTCCCTCTCAAAATAACTCAACTAAATAACTTAAAGCTCTCAGCTCCCAAAACCCTTTATTTTGCTAGGTGACTTTCATGCCCACAGCCCCCTTTGGGGAGACAAACCTACAGACCAGAAAGGAAAAATAGTAGAAGATTTTTTTGTCCAAAATAACGTCTGCCTCTTAAATGATAGGCCCCCCACTTACAGAAACAGATCCACTTTTGGCACTTCATCCCTTGACCTCACCTTTTTAAGTACCCCTGACCTAGTCCCAGATCTTGAGTGGTCTGTGCTGGATGACCGTACGGACCGTTTCCCCATTCTTTTTAAAAACAATAGCCTCCAAAACGACCCGATCCCAGAACGCTTCAACTTCAAAAAAGCACACTGGGACGAGTTCGTCACTGCATGCTCCTAGATTCTGAATCCCACTGTCAACCTCACCTAAAAAAATTCCATGAAAAACGTTTAGAAATATGCCACAAACACATACCAAAATCTCCAAAACCGCGGAAGAACAAGATCTGGTTCTCTGGGGACTGATGATGTAGTAAAGAAAAAGAAGGCAGCATATCGAAAAGCTGTCGACAACACCACCACAGAAAAAAATAATTAATTACTTAATTGATTACACAAGCTCGAGCTAAGGCACGTAGATGCCTCAGGGAGAGCAAAAGACAATCATTCAGAAAATACATCTTCAAAGTCAACAGCCTGACACAATCAACCAAGTTTTTAAAATCGCAAAAAAAATAATTTTGGGTAGACACAGACACCATCTGGCACATCCAGAGGCCGGATGGAACCATAGCTGAAACACAGGTAGACATCGCAAACTCAATAGAGAGCTACAACATCTCTCTCCAAAAACCCATCCAAAGCAAACTACAACACCACCTTCCAAAACATCAAAACTAACAGAGAACAACAACACCTAAACTTCCACTCAAACAACACTGAAACCTACAACACAGACTTCACATTAGATGAACTAACATCGTGCATCTCGGATCTGGGCAATACAGCCCCAGGTCTGGATGACATCCACAACCAGATCATCAGACACTTACCCACAGAAACACTTACACTCCTACTAGACGTCAACAGCGACATGTGGCGGTCGCACTCCTTTCCGGAGTCTTGGCGTCTCGTCACTGTCATTCCAATACCCAAACCTAACAAAGACCCAACGCACCCATCCAATTACAAACCAAAAGCACTAACGAGCTGTCTGTGCAAACCAGACCTGCCACTCATCCCGATTTAGTCGGGATATCCCGATTTTTTGCCTCAAATCTCAATCCTCCCGATTTCGATCGCGTGTATCCCGATTTTTTGTCCCAGTCTGCTGTTGTGCCGGATTTTTCTAAAAACTTACTCTGCCTTCTCCTTTATCGTGGGAAGCACCCGTTGAACTTTTTGTCAGTAGGAACTCGAAGCATTATTTCCCGAAATATCGATGCCACATTTAGTAGTTGACTCGCCCCAAGTTGTGTGTGATCTTTTCCCGCACTCAGAATTCTCCGATGATAGCCTAGCAACTGTTACAATTTGGGACATTTAATTAATAATAATCGATAATATTCGTTGTTCCGCTGTTACTTTCAAAACAAGCCTTGTCCGAGGTCTGGTAACTGCGCGTTCACATCAAACACTCGGACGAGCGACAGTCTTTCTAACCCTTACACAACTAACATGTAACTGCGCTGACAAGACTAACTTACGGCCGTTGTCGTTTGTTTAGTCTGAACGCATTATGAGGGATAAGAGATTTGTTGGTATATTATTATTTGGTCGTCGGCCGCCGTTGTTATCCTAGAAGTGGAACGACTGTCGCTCATCCGAGTGTTTTGTGTGAATGTGCAGTTAGTCGGACCCGTTACATGTAGTAAAATTGTTTCATTCGCGTCACGTGACATGACATCGCCGTGTGAGTTCTGCGTGTCGGGGACCGTCCGTTGACGGGGTCAGCTTAAGTTCATGTATTCCGGGACTTATTGGTAGGGGTGGGGGCATAGACACTTGGACTAGGAGTGCTTGACGCGACTCTTCAGGATTTACAAAAAATAATGATAACTTGCACGCACGCACACACACACACACACGCACACAAAGACACGCACGCAAACACACACAAAGACACACAGGGCATATAGGCCAAGGAATTTATGGACACCACGGGAAAAATTTTAAGCCAGCTTTGGCAGTCACCTTGGTGATTTGCTGTTGATCCCGATTTTTTCACCAAATCCAGATTTTTTCTCCCTGAGATCCTGATTTTGAGGTTTCATAGAGTGGCAGGTCTGGTGCAAACTTAAAGAAAAAATTATTCACAGGCGACTCATGGGGTTTCTTGAGACGACGGGCTTGCTGAGCGGTCTTCAGTGCGGATTCAAGAAAATACAATCCACTCTGGATCACCTGGTCCGCCTGAAGACCTTTATACACGAGACGTTTGCCAAAGGAGGCCACATGATCGCCATCTTTTTTTACCTAGAAAAAGCCTTTGACACAACCTCGAAGTACGGCATTCTCAGAGACCTGCATGCTCTCGGCATACGTGGTCACCTCCCTGCCTTCATTGGCAACTTCCTGAAGAACTGTTCCTTCCAGGTTCGTGTCGGATCCTCCCTTTCAGACCCCCACCAACAAGAGGAAGGTGTCCCCCAGGGAAGCACCCTTTCTCCTCTCCTATTCGGGTTAGAGTCTCAGCTTGGTCTGACATTTTGTCCTTGGGAAAGGCACTTTACACGAATTTCCCACTTGGCTCGGTCCTTTTGGAGATGGACGTTAACTCACTTGCGACTGGGCCCTTTCACCAGTCACAAGCGTTGAAGACTGGCGTTTTTTGTTTTTTTTTCAATAAATCACAACTCTCAGAATTACCCTATTGTAATCATTTTTTGACACAGTAAAGTAACATTCAAGCTTAATCTAATACAAAAAACTAAAGTTGTGTAAGTCTAATACTTTAATTTGTATGATTTTTTAAAAATTGGCATGAATTTGATTTTCCGAAAAATTTCCAGAGACGTGACAAGTAGAATGAAATTCACTGCAACAACAAAAATAAAAGTTCAAAGTGTTCTGGTTTGATTTGTATACATGTGCGAGTGTTTGGTGAAAATATGAAAGCTGGTCTGTGCATTGATTCAGACCCATACACTGAATTACATGAGACAGATGTACGGCACGACGTTGTGATTTCGTTGCGCGAAAAACAACACCGGTACTAGTGCTAGATCTAGCCCTAGAACTACGACTCGGGCCGTGTTCGGGTACATATCCAGGATCCTAACTATTAGACATATATTCTGAGACACTAGAACTAGTAAAACGCACAGAAGTATAGAAAACGGCAAAATTATGTGATTCTTGTTCATGCGACTTCTTCGACCGTTATTACGACGCGACTGTTGGATTACTATCAGCTGTATAGAAAAAAACAAAGCGCGAGTTCCGGTCTGTTCAACCCCAGTTGGGGTCACTGTCCTTCACCTTCAATAACTTTAAAACTACCGGCCCCAGAGATACGAAATGAAGTCCAAGTAGCTCAGGCTTGGCCAAACAAGGGTACGAGGCGGGTCTCGCGATCCGTGCGTGATTTGTAGAGCGAAAAAAAAAATCCAAAGTTGGTCACGCAGGGCTTGTGAGACCCGTCGCGGCGGGGGTCACGCAACTGTTGTGTGACCCGTCTGAAGTGAGTTAAACTAGGAGGTCCCGCCTTTTAGATCCTAAAAGTGTTGATAGGGGCGTTACACGCATACCTCTCCTATTCGAAATCAAAATAAATTCCATCGTTAAGACCCTCCAAAAAAGCATAGACAGCTCGTTATATTTTGACGACTTCTTGATATGCTGCCGTTCGAAAAACCCTCAACTAAGATCTATGGAAAGGCACCTGCAAGCTGCACAAACTTGAAAATAATGGTTTCCAGTTTTCCCGGTCAAAGACGGTTGCAGTGCTTCTGCCGATCAGGGAGACGTCTACTGCAGACGGATTTGACGCTGTGTGGGGAAAGGATTCCCTCCAGGACCAGGCTCATTTCCTCAGCGTTATATTTGACAAAAAATCACATTCGTACCATATATCAAAGACCTTCGTGTGAGGTGCCAGAAAGTGTTAAGAGATATGAAAATTCTATCGCATCCGGAGTGGGGCGGGGACTCTAAACACCTTCTCCACTTGTTCGTCTCCCTTGTCCAATCCAGGTTTGACTACGGCTGTCAAGTCTATTGATTGGTAAAACCATATATCCTAAAAATGCTAGACCCAGTGCGAAACCAAGGACTCCGCCTCGCTTTGGGTTTCCGCACTTCTCCGGTGGAGAGCCTCCAGGCCGAGGCAAACATACCATCACTCGCACTCAGACTCACACAACTCTCACTACAATGCGCAATTAAACAGAACTCAACACCAGAGAACCCAGCACACAACTGCATTTTCAATACAAACTCAGACACCACAAACAAATTCCAAAAAAACAAAAAACTCGTCAAACCCTTCGGCCTCAAAGTCGTTGAGGACCTAAAAAATATACACTTTTCCAAACAAGACATCCAACAATTTCTTTTCCCTGACCTCCCTCCGTGGCACCTCACCAAGGCAAAAGTAGACTTACAGCTGACCACACTCAACAAAGCAAGCAGACACCAAAACATTTAAAGTAGAATACAAAAAATAATAGATAAATACCCCGGTGCCGAGCTCATCTTCACGGATGGCTCCAAAAAAGACAATAATGTGGAAGCCGCAGCCCTATCTTCCAACAGTACACACCAGAGGAGACTCCATCCTGAGGCCTCCATTTTCTCTGCGGAGGCCACTGCCATTTACATGGCACTGGACTCTGTAGAAAATTCTCCTAACAAACAGTTCCTTTATCCTTTCTGACTCTCTGTCTTGCATCACCTCACTCACAAACTACACACTCCTACACCCAAAAATAGTTAGGCTACAACAGAAAATTCACACCCTATCTGAAACAGGAAAAAATATCATGTTTGCTTGGATACCTAGCCATGTGGGCATCCGAGGAAACGAGCAGGTAGACGACCTGGCGAAGAAATTTTCATCCCTTCTGTTGGGATCAACGACGAACACTCTCCCACAGACTGACTTTAAAAATGAAGTAAAAAAAGTACACCTCCAGTCTGTGGGAGAGCCACTGGAAAAAACGAAAAATAACAAACTCTATCATATAAAACCTAAACCGGAACCGCTAAATCCTTTGGACCTCTCCAGAAGAGACGAAGTCATTTTTACTTGATTGCGCATCGGACACACGGCCCTGACCCACAAATACCTCCTACGGGGAGATGAGAAGCTGTTGTGTTGGATGCAACACAGATTTTACCATTAGACACATTTTAACCGTATGTCTAGACTTTGGAGAGATCCGAAGGAAATACTTTAAATGCAAAAAATTTCAAGACATTTTTACCGTCGTTGGTCCCAACTGAATTTTGGATTTTATGAAGGCCATTGGCCTGTATGGAAAATAGTACTAAAGAACAAAATTGAATTATTAAAATTTTTTATGAAAGTTGTTTTAGTCTGAAATTATATCTACACAAAATTTTTAATATTTTAACGTTGAAGATAAAAAAAATCCCATACTCAGCCGTGCAGTAAACTACGTATTAAAAAAACTAACTTGTGTTTCGCGCGCTCATATGACCTTATACAGTTGCGAGCGCCCTAAAACCCCATATATACATAGAGTTCTGGATTTTATGAAGGCCATTGGCCTTTATGGGAAGTTATGAATAAAATTGCTATAAAATTTTTAATGTTATTTAAAAGTAAAAAAAAACAACTAAGAACTTATTTACCTAAAATTTTTAACACTTTAAAATCTGATATTGACCCAAGCCCAGTCGTGCAGTGAACAGTTGTGAATGCAACCAACTTGTGTTTCACGCGCTCATATGACCGTATGCAGTTGCGAGCGTCGTAAAACTCATACAAAAAACCCCACAAAAACATAAAACACTCGGATTCAACGAAATTAAAGGTCGGGCCCAACGACTTTGTTGAATCTGAGATCCACTGTAATGATAAGCTCTTGTTTCTCAGTAGTTGGTTTTATAATAAAGAATTATATTATATTTCAAGCTTATTTTTTTATTATGTGTATCATTTTCAAAATTATATGTGCTTCTTTTCAGGTAATCTTTGGACCCATGTTTTCTGGTAAAACGTAAGTAGTGTGTGTATCTGCCATAGATGTAATTTGTAATTAATTCACTTCATCATTGTAGAAATGGGGGTTTCCTCTGCAAGTAGGAATTTCCAGAGTTCTAATAATACTAATATCACATCCTTTATCTTGTGTAACAGTCCTCCAATTGTAATTTTTTTTTTGTTTTTTTTTTTTGGTGTGATTCCTACAGCTTTTTGTTCATTATTTCAGATTTTACGAAAAGTACCTGACCATATTGACTCTTTAAGTTTTATGAAAATTAAATGTGAGGCATTGTGGTGAAATCAGGTGTTCATCAAGATAAAATGAAATGAAGATGCCTTAATTTTCCTGCCAGTTTGGCAATTAAAAAAGATTTTTAAAATTTGTTAGCTCAAGCAGCTTTTGTCCATTTAAAAACACATTTCTGTGTGGATTTGACTATATAACCCCCCCCCCCCCATTGATTAAGGCACAAAATATGTAAATTTTCAGTTTCCAAGGACTTTTTAGCATTGGAAGATACCAAGATTTGGTGGCCATTATATTTTCTCGCTTGTAATTTTGACTGAAACCAGATGAACCTACTTCATTCAATGCAAATATCTCGACTTCTATCGACTTCTTTTAAAGATAGATCTGTATTTTTTTAATTGAAAGATAGACAATTGCCACATGCCCAAAAACCACAGTGTCGTAACGAATAGTAATAATACTAATAACCCCAGATTCATTATTGATTTATGATGTGTGCTTTGCAGTAGAACCTCTAATTCTTGTAACTTTGACATTCTGAAATCATTGGTTAAAAAAGAATTGAATCCACAGTGAAGAGGTGGTGTATTACAATGTCAAAATTTTTCGCTGATTGAAAGTTCTATTCCTTACCATGGTTGTGCAACTTCCTGTTCCATCTTTTTGTAGGACTGAACTGATGCGAAGATTGAAGCGGTACCTGATAGCCAATTACGACTGTCTTATTATCAAGTATGCCAAAGATGTTCGATATGAAAAGGATGGAATAGCTACTCATGACAGGTAATTTAGACTGCTTTTATGCATATTATTCTTTTCTTAGTACCGTACCCTCAACATTTTGTTTTATGTGCCGATCAGGCAGTTGTATGCTGCAGCTGCATTTGATACTTTACAGGGAAAGGATTCTCGTCCAGGACAATGCTCGTTTCCTCGGAATTATATTTGACAAAAAACTTGCTTTCGTTCCACACATAAAAGACAGTGTAAGCTGCCAGAAAGCCTTAAACATTTTGAAAATTTTAACACATCCAGAGTGGGGTGAGGACTTTTGAACACCTGCTCCACCTTTACTGTTCTCATGTCCTATCCAGGCTTGACTACGGCTGTAAAGTCTACGGATCGGCAAAACCCCATGCCCTGAAAATTTTTATGCTAGACCCAGTACAAAACTAAGGACTCTGCCTCGTCCTGGGGGCTTTCCTTACTTCTTCAGGGGAAAGACTCCAGGCTGAAGCTAACATACCATCACTGACATTCGGATGAACACAACTCTCACTTCAGCACGCAATCAAACAGAGTTCATCACCAGAAAATCCAGCGCACGACTCCATTTTTGGAACACACCCAGACACTATAAACAAATTAAAAAACAACAAACTCATCAAACCTTTCTGTCTCAGAGTCATTGAAGATATAAAAAAGACAATACTTTTCCGAAAAAGACATTGAACTTGAACAATTTCTTTTCCCCGACCTTCCTCCTTGGCACCTCATCAATGCAAAAGAACTCACCACTCACATCAAAACAAGCACAAACACCAAAACATTTAAAGCAGCATACAAAACACTTATAAATTTAAAAAATACCCTGGTGCAGAGCTAGTCTTCACCGATGGCTCTAAATTGGACTCAGCCGTGGGTGCCGTCGTCCTGTCCTCGAACAGTACGCTCCGGTGGAGACACCTTGCCAAAGCTTCCATCTTCCCTACGGAGGCCACTGCCACGACGCCGTACAAAATTCCCCTTATACATCTTTTCTTATTCTGTCTGATTCCCTATCCTGAATTACCTCTCTCGCAAATTACACACTCATACACCCAAAAATAGTTAACAACGAAGAATACACACTTTAAATGAAACCGGAAAAAGTATCATGTTCACATGGCTAGGCTAGCCATGTGGGCATCTGAGGAAACGAGCAGGTTGATCTGGTGAACGAATCTTTGTCCCTTCCGGTGGGATCAACAAAGAACACTCACCCACAGATTGACTTTATAAATGGTCACAAACTACACCTCCAGTCTGTGGGAGACACATTGAAGTAAACAAAGAAACAAAAACTCCACATTGTCATGCCTAAGTTGAGTCCACGAAAACCTTAGGGCCTCTCAAGAAGACAGGAAGTCATTTTTACTTAATTGCGTATTGAACACACCTCCCTGAAACATGAATACCTCCTGCGGGGATATGAAAAACTGTTCTGTCGTATGTGCCCCACAGACTTGAGACCTGCCTTTCATCGCGATTGAATCAGGATATCCAGATTTTTCCCCCCAAATCTTAAACATCCGGATTTTCCCGGTTTTGATCACGTGTATCCAAAATTTTCTGTTCTATCTGTTGCACCAGATTTTTCTAAAATCTTACTCCGCCACAGGAAGCACCTGTTTTAAAGCTTGTTGTCAGTAGGAACTTGGAGCACTGTTTTCCAAAATATCGATTCCGAATTTAGTAATTGACTTGCCCCAAGTTGTGTTGGCAGTCACTTTGGTGATTTGTCGTTAATCCAGATTGTTTTTCACCAAACCCCAGTTTTTTTCCCTTGGAGAAACCTGATTTTTAGATTTCATAGAGTGGCAGGTCTGGCCACAGATTTCACCATTAGACTCATACTAACAGAATCATGTCTGGGCTTTGCAGAGACCCGAAGGAAGTATCTAATGTACCAAATTATCCCAACAGAATTCTCGATTTTATAAAAGCCATTGGCCTTTGCAATAAAATGGAATATACTTTTATTTTTAAATAAATTACATGTAAATCACTGTTATTTTTACAACGGAACTTTTACCATGAATTAAAAAAAAAACATTTTTAATTTGATCATAACCAAAACCAAGCTGTGATGTAAACTGTTGTGAATGCAACCAACTTGTGTTTTGCACTCTCATATGACCTTATATAACCGTATGCAATTGCGAGTGCCGTAAAGCTCTTACTAAACTAACTAAATCTTAGACTAAAACAGGAGAAATAAGATAGACACAATTGGAGGCAGATTGAAGAGAGTGGATCAGAAAGATGGGCAGAGAGAAAGAGAAAATATTTTTATAGTCCGCAATCTCTTCAATAGCTAACTAGATGTTGTCCAGCTCGAACAACTGGGATTTTGCTAATATTTTTTTAAAGAATGTTGTTTGTAATTCGTAGAACACAGGCACCTGAGACCCTAGTTCAATGCTGAGTTGTGAGAATTTTTATTGAGCATCGAGGTTTTTCTGCTGGAATGTTGCATCCCTTTCAGCCCGAGTTGGTCCTGACAGACAAGGTGGAAGCCCACTTCCAAAACGATCTAAATTGTCAGGGGGGGTGTAAAAACACCTACATTAAAAAAAAGAATTCAAAACCAATCTTTAGATTTTCCCTCAAATTCACATGCAGTGTTTCAGAAAGATAGAAATCCCATTTATTAAGTTTGATTTTGTACAATTCCTTTACAGTTGTGGTAAAGATTTATTGAACGCCGCTGGTATGGAGACTGTGTTTCAGTTCGAAAAAGAGTTTGAAACCACATTTGATAATGAAATGAGAAGCCTTGAGTGTGATTTCTGTTATCATGTTTTGAATGTTTTAAATTTTGCAGACAAGTTTTGCCAGCAGTTTCAGCTGACAGGTTAGCAGATCTTCAGTCAGAGGCTCTTAAGCATGACATCATTGGAATTGACGAAGGCCAGTTTGTAAGTTCGATTTTATATAATATAACTGTCTTTGGTAGACACATTGCCACAAATTATTGAAGTATTATTTCTTTTGCTTATTTCTCTCTCTCTCTCTCTCTCTCTCCCTCTCTCCCCCCCCCTCTCTCTCCCTCTTTCTATCCCTATCTCCTTCTCCCAATCCCTCCCTTCCTCGACCCCCATGGGTTTTCAGATTATATTGATCCTCCTGCAGAGTGTGGGCCTTGTTGACCATGAGGGTTGACCCATACAGAGGGAAATTAGTCTATGGATTTTGCATCGCCAATAGTGCCAATACATTATATCTTAAACACACGTTTTCCTCTCAAACGGGAGGTTGACTCGGCCGATGCTACTTATGCGGTTGTGTGCTGAAACCGCTCAAGTCTATCCTTTGTTGATCATGACGGGAGGGTTTATTCCACTCTTGTGAAGATTATGACTCTGAGGTAGAAGGAGCAGAGCTATTTCTCTTTCAGGCCATCCTCCATGCCATCTCTCAAAGGCAAAAGTAAACTTGCGAGGTCTGTCTCAAAATAAAGTTTCCCTCCATAAAGTAAAAAGTGCTCAACCAACAGCCACTAAATGTCGTGTCTAAGAAATCTCGACGCCAAATTGCAAGTGCATTGGTGAATGCATAATTCTGTGATGTGTCGTGGGTGGTTGGAGGGTGCTCTGGTGTGGTTTGCCCCTTCTTTCCTATCAAACATTTATGGTCCTTGTCTCTCCTCCTCCTTTTTTGTGTTTGTTACTCTCTTGTAACTCCTCTAATCTTCGGCACTTATATGACCTTATTGTGCTGCAAGTGCTATAAAACTCTTACAAAGACAAAAAATGTGATGTGTCAAGTGTGGTGTTCTTTAAGACTTTGTGTCGAAGACAAATCCGAGGAAAATGGCTGAGCAAAACATTGATGCAACCTTCTTATGCTATAATGTCCGAGTTGTGATCAAATTTTCAACTCTTCTCAGCAAGTGTGCAATTGAAACCCATGGTGATGTATGCAAAGTAATAGGGAATAATGCTCCATCAATTCAAACAGTAAGAAAATGGATCAGGGAGGTTGGAGGTGAGAGGTCTGACATGAAAGATGAAGCGCACACTGGGAGGTCCCCAGGCCAACAGATTTACTAGATACTACAACTAAAAAAAATAGAAAAATGTTGGACAACATGGTGAAATCACCCTGTCAAATTAATTAAATCGAAGATACCTGCATTTTCTGCCGATTAAGCAATTTTTATCCAATTTTTTTGCTTTTTGGCTTAAATTCTTTTATGTCTAATTAAAAACACCTTTTTTTCTGAATTTTACTGAAAAATGTTGATTAAAATTAAAGGCAAAAAAAGAGTAAATTTTCAGTTTCCAAGGACTCGCAAGTTATGGAAGTCGCCAAACTTTGGTGGCCATTTTCTCGCAAATTTTACCTCTGAAATCAGCCTATCCCCACCTCCTTCAATCTCAAATATCTCGACTTCAGTTCAATATATATGAGTATTTTTTACACTGAAAGATAAACAAATATGAAAAAGCTTTAAGTATTGATACCAATAACTCAACATACCCAAAAATGGACGAGCACCTGATTCCACCACATCATGACGCAAATGAATTTTTAACTTTAACCACAAAGTAAAACCAAGCTATGATGTGAACTAATGAGAAAAAAACCCAACTTGAGTCTTGCACACTCTTATAATGATCGTATGCAGATTTGGGAGTGCTGGAAACTCTCCCTCTCTCTTGCTCTGTCTCACTCATGCAGTCACAGACTATACCCACTCACACACACATATACACACCTGAATACTTAACCTTTCATGTTGTTGTATGGAAATGATGAGATTATTTTTTTCTCTTTTGTAACCTTCATCTTTTCCAAATTGTTTTTCAGTTTCCTGATATTGTCTCTTTTTGTGAGAAAATGGCAGATCAAGGCAAAATTGTTATTGTTGCAGCTTTGGATGGGACTTTTCAGAAAAAGGTACGAGAAAATGTAAAGTAAATTAAAGGATGAACTGCATTTTTTTGTTGTCTTAATATAAATTGATCTTCTCTACTGTTTTAGCATCACAATGCTTCTCTGCTTTCTTTGCTGCTGTCTATGTATTTTATTATGGCTTTTTCAACCCCCCCAAGTTTCTCATGATCACTGCCACTTTGGTTGCTGGGATACATTGTTGCAGTAAATTTTTCCACTTGTCACTGTTTCTCGAGCTTTGGTTTTAATCCTCATTGTTTTTTTGTGAGTACATGACATGAGGTGCATTTGTAACTTCTTTGTGATTTAATTTGAGAAAAGTTTCAAGCTGTTTTGCTTCCGTAATTCCCGAATGCCAACACAATGAATTGTTTGTTTTATCAGTGCTTCCAATCTTTGAGATTGTGATGTTCGTTCGGCTTTTTCCGGTCCGAGAGTACGCCTCACGCGAACAGGCAGAAGTGTATGTTACACTGAGGCTCGATCGGGGAAAATCAAGATCTACTTTTGCTTCCTCAACCACCCAGAAATTTGCCAGTGATAGTCCAATACTGCAGCATTTGTGACATGCAGGTCGTGCATGCATTATAATACTGTCCTCAGAGAAATTAGCACCAGCAACCCGCAAGTTGTGTGCGCAACTTTTGCCCTCAGCACAACTTTTGCCATTTTCGTGAATTCGCGAAGTTTAGCCAATTATCCGCAAAAGTTGGAAAAATAATAATAAAATTTAGTTAAAAACACCGAAACTTTCTTCCATGACTAAAAATAACGCCAAGGGGGACAATTCGCTCCTTTGCACTTCGCAGTACCTGTCCAGTTCCCAGTGCCCTTCCCATTACAGATGGGATCGGGACAAGTCAGGTCGAGTCGGGATGATCGACTTGTGCCATGATAGCCGTTTTGCGGCATCAATCTGGCGAGCAAACCGACCCGACCCGACCCTACCCCCCAATAGTCCTGTTTGGACTGAATCATCTTCTAGCTAGATCTAGATCTAGATTAAATCAATCATGAACACGATAGTCTGATCACAAATACGGGGTGCCCACTACAGCTGGATCGGGCCGATCGTCCGACCCGATTGCCTGAAACTGAAAACTTGTACGGGGTGCTCACTACGGACGGGATCGGACGGTCGCCCGACTCGGTCGCCTCAAAGACTAACGTCTTTAACGGTGGCCCGACTCGATCGCCTCAAAGACAAACGTGTTTGTTTTCAGTCAAACGCGTTTGTTTTTTAGGCGATCGAGTCGGGCGATCAGCCGATCCCATCCGTAGTGGGCACCCTGTTTTAGCTTGCTTGGTTCCGTAGCACCAGGTAGATAGATTTAGTATAAAAATTTGTGAAAGACTTTAAATATTAGGCTAGGAGGGTAGATCTAGGCATGGATTGATTCATCCAGAAAACCCCTTAGGGGACATTCAAATACATTTATAATCTTACGCCTGGAAAGTCCCAAAGAAAGTGTAAGACTATATATCTCACACTTGCCCAACGTCAGCGAGAGTTTAAGGACCTGGCGCATGTGTCAGGGGACAAACTGTTTTTGTACACCATGCAACCTCCATGCAGTTAAAAAAAAAATTTTTTATAGACATTCACATGAATATTATATATAATGAGATGTTAAGAAAAAAAGAAGCTGAGAAAGAGGAAGTGCTTCGGGTGAAAGAGCAAAAGAAGAAGGAAAGAGAAGAGATGAAGAAGAAAAATTCAGAAGAGGTGAGAAAAAAGGAACACGAGGAGGCTGAAACTAAGAAAATAAAGCGGGAAGAAGCTGCTTTGAAAAAGCTGTTGAAAGGTAGGAGAAGAAAAGAGTGAATGTAGAAAGTGACAGAGAGTGGTAGAGATGAAGATATTCTGATAGATGATGAGAGTGAGGTGGATGATGAAATGCATGGGATGATGGACAGTAGTTGTTGAGGGTGTCGGAGCCATGGGCATGGACTGTAGGTGATAGCCGGTGGCATGCAACTTGCTGCAGAAAGGAAGAATTGAGTGGAAAGACAGGTCGAAGAGCCAGGAGCAGTGACTTTTATTTGTGATGTTTGCATGCCCACTATTTCATAACTCCCTTGTACTTACCATTCATCCACATATTTTTTATTCATAAATTTACTTGCATTTAAATTACTGAACATTGCAAACCAAAGTTTTAAATAAATCTACATAAGCATAAAGATATTTCATTGTAAATTAATAAATAGAGTCTACATGTAGCCTAAATGTTTTTTGTCACTTTAATGTCAATGTTAATAAATGAAACATCTTAACATAGATCTAAAGGTTTTATTCATTTTTATTTCTTACATAATGAAGAATGAGTGAGTGGATAATAATAGGATGAAGAATGATAGACTGGGTGAACATAGATCTAGATTCTATTTTAAAACATCATTTATTTCTAATATTATGGAGAATTAGGGGGGGTGGTGACACTGACCAGACTTAGTGGACGCATTCACCAGCAAAGTGGATGCGTCACCAGACCAAAGTGGACGCATTAAAATGCAATGTAGAATGAAGTCTATTAAGCATACAGAAATGATAGCTAAGTCTGGTGACGCACGATACTTTCAAAATCTGGATCGATACGAAAATAGCCGAATTATGGCTTTCTAAAGGCCTTAAGGTGGACGCACATTCGACTTTACTCTAGGGCCTGTGCTCTTCGCGGATAGCCCGGCTCACGCCCAGTATATGACCCAAAGTGCAATTTATTTTTTAAAAACTCATTTTTAAATGACTTTTAAACGTACTTGATTGAAATGGGGGCTTGAAACTTTGAGGGAAATTGTTGTATTTTTCAAAAATGGAGAAAAAGAATGCATTGTCAAACAGGGTAAATATGGGGAAAATTTTACCCACAGATAGCCTTAAAATTAAAAGGTTTTTTTTCTCTTTTTTTCCCCAGGGATTTGGAGATATTTTAAACCTTGTACCTCTGGCTGAAAATGTTATGAAGTTAACTGCTGTTTGCATGAACTGCTACAATGATGCATCTTTCACAAAAAGGAAAGGTTCTGAGACTGAGGTTTGTTGGCGTTTTGACAATTTCAATACAGTTTATTATACAAAAACAGATACTCAATTTTTATGTTGGCCTGAAAGTTGTATGAATAAAATAATTTGTAAAGTTTGGTCACGAGTACAAAATTGCTCTATCCTGTTTTCATGTAGTTTCATGTCTTACTTTTTATTTGTTACCTTAGTTTTTAGTTTGATCTTTAATGAAAATAACCTTGGCTAGCGTAAATAAATATCATGTGCTCAGTAAAGGCACATTATAACCTGTTCATCTTTCATGTTAAGCTTGGTGTTTAATGTACAGATGAAAATATGAAGGGATCATGCAGTGGAACTCGGATTCAACGAAAGGTGGATTCCCCGATTTTTTAATCCATTAAAATCAATAAAAAATAACTCAGATTCAAGGAACACATAAATTTATGAGTAAGCTCGGATTCAGCGAAGTCGCTTGCAGGGTGAACAGTCCCTGCTGACGTGGCTTCGCTCATTTTCCTCCTGCAAACGAACCTTATCTATTCTTGGAAATCATCGATGGCACCTGCATCGTGAATCATTTTTCGCTTAGCCTACTGTTTAAATCTTATGTCACTTGTTGACCCCCACCTCCAAGGAAGGTCACTAGAATATCAAGGAATTGGGATGTCTGCGTCCCTTCCTCCCTTTGCACAGGTTCATGTAAGCGCACGCTCTGTATAAACAAGCTAAAGAGCCATCCCGAGCACCGTGCGTTTAGGCGGAGACTACTGTGTAACGAACACTCTGATCCAACGAAATTGAAGGTCAGGCCCAACGACTTTGTTGAATCTGAGTTCCACTACTATTATCTTTGATTGTTAAAAAAATTTTGTTTTGTGTTTTTGTGTTTTATTTTGATTTATGTCACTTTTCCTTAATAATAAATTACTTTTTAAAAAATGTTTGTATGTTTTTAGGTGGAGGTTATTGGAGGAGCGGACAAGTACCTTGCTGTGTGTCGTCAGTGCTTTACATCACCCAAAAAGTCTTCTCGATCCCCATTGAAAAACTTAACATCAAACACCTGTCAAGTTGAGTCAGTTGAAAAGGTCACCAAAATCATAACTTGGTGAAGTTTGTAATTAAGGGTATGGGTTTAACGCTCATTTCAACACTGTTAGGCTTTTTAGAGGCGGGACCTCTGAATTTGATGTCCATCTCTGATAGAACTGAGCAAAATGGATTTGAAATTTCAAGAATGTCCAGTTGAGGATACAAACCAGGGCTGTTCGCTCTATAGTTCAGCATGACACTAACTGAGCTAACAGTATGTCTTGTATCATATGTGAACTTCAATGTCACATTTATTTTTGTTGAATTTTCTACAGACTATGTTTTTGACCTCTGTCTATCACAGGAGACAACAGCATTTGTGCCTTAGCATTATTCTCTTGATTGTCTCGTTGGGGCGTTTAGAAAATGTTATTTTGCTAGTGTTGGGAGATCAGTTTTGTCTATACTATAAGCAAAACTTAAAACTAATTGTCTTTAACTCTTGAGCACCTACATCAGCGTGTGCACAGTCTGTCCGTTCACACCTAAACAGTGTTACGTTGCATTTCAATTGCCGAACGCAGGACGCTGCTGTGCTATAGAGAGGCTGCACTGTATTTTTGAAGAAAAAAGTTATAGATTATCCATTCCAGCATCCTTTGACACCTGAGTTGTTCAGGTTGAAGCTACCACAATGCTAGATGCTATGGGGCTTTCTGTAAAAATGCATACACAAAAACTGAACCGCTGAATTGGCCAGTCAGCGACTGGGTGCCCCCCAGCCCACTGCGATTTAGATAATGTGTAGCTTCGGCATCACATGTATTCGTGCTTTTCTTGTTCCTCTAGTAGTACTAGTAGGCCTATAAATTTATGATAATAATGTGCAGCTATGGAATTATGTACTGACTGACAAAAGAATTAAGTTTTGTTTTAAATTTACCATAGTGGGGTATTTTACCAAAAAGAAATGGATATTGGGTATTTATCTATTTCAGGTAAAAAATCACAGATTTCATTCAACTCATTTGCATATTTGACCTACTTTTGAGATTTCTATAAATAGAAATAGAAATAAATTCACTAATATTGGTAGAGTAGAGGAGTCTCCCTTTGGCTTTCATACATTGTTATTCGTGATGCATGGATTATGGATCTATCCACTGGGTCCATAATTATAGTTTATAGGTGAATTCTTCATTATTGTTATAACAGGATTCCACTGTACAACACTGGTCATAAATTAAGTGGCATGAAACTGGTTTTTGTTGGCCCAGCCATTCTTTGTTGAAATGATTAACCATTTTATGTAGATCTACACATATAAAATAATGATAATAGTTGGGGGGGTTTTTGTGTCTATGACTTTTTTCTCTGCATTTATTCAAAATAAATGAAAAGTTCTGGATATTGATTGATTTTTATATGCTTCTTTTTTAAAAATTAGAGACTCGTGTATTTTTATTTATTTACTGTAATAGCATTTGAAATTTGTTAAAATTAGAGAGAGATCTATGTGTGTCACGACACAGTGGAATGAGACGTTCGTCAGTTTTTGGGCATGGCCATGGGGAGTTATTGGTTTCGCTTTAAAGCTTGTTCATTTGCCTTGCTTTTGATGAAAGAAATACCCATTTATTTTGAATACAAGTTGAAATATTTGTGATTGAAGGAGGTGGGGGTTGCCTGGTTTCGAAGGTAAAATTTGCAAGAAAATGGCCGCCAAAGTTTGGTTATTTGCATAAGTTGAGTCTGTCGAAACTGACAATTTACGTTTTATATGCCTTTATTTTAATCGTTTTACAATATAATTCACACAGAAATGGGTTTTAAAAAATAAAATGGACATAGGTGTTGAGCTCAAAAACAAAATTTTTGTAAAAATTGTCAAACCAGTGGAAAAGGGAAGTGGCAGTTTCTTTACTTTCATTATTTTGACGAGTGCCTGATTTCCCCACGATGCCATATATATATTTTTTTTTTTGGTACCATAGGTGTTTTAAGGTGCTTGCAACTGCATAAGGTCATACATGTAATATGTATTCATAAGAGCGCACAGGACACACCAAACATTTTCAGTAGCTAGTTGGAAATTTTGAATTTTGTCCGGGTGGCGGCCGAAGCCTAGATCTAGTCTTATCTATTTTGGACCACCATAACGTGCGCAACTTGCACACAGGACCTCTTGAATTTTTCGTCCTTGTATGAGAAGGCTAGGTGTAGATCTTACCTACCATAAGATCAGGGGTGTGGCTGAAAGACAGCTGTAAGGAGCCAAGGACAAGCAGTGGAAAGGCTACAGAATGAGAAAGAGTCAGGAGCTTATAAATAGGAAGAGGTGAGGGGGTGGGGGCAGAAAGTGGAGACAAAAGCAGATGACAGAATGTTGTTAAAGTTAGAGAGCAGGAAAGAATGTGAAAGGAGAACATTTTAGAGAAGAAAATTAGCCTTCTCGGATAAGGAGGGAAAAAATCTCAGAGGTCCCATGTGCAGGTTGTACACGTTAAAGATCCATTGGCAGTCCTAAAATCGATAAGTGCAGGCTTCGGCCGGTACCCGGGTAAGATTAATAAAATGAATGCCTACCAAACTGAAAATGTGTCCTGCGTGCCCATATGACCTTATGCAGCTGCGAGCACCGTAAAACACTTACCCCCATCCCCCATTTCAAAAAACGGAAGAAAGAAACATGAAACTTGTACACCTCAATTACAGTCCGTGCCGGCTTTAACGTTTCGGACTCAAGCATGCTAAACGTCTCTTTCCGAATTTTTGCTATATTACACGCCTTTAAGCACGGTAACTTCGGCTTCAAGCACGCTTCATTTACAAGACAGTTTAGACAGTCAATATTTTCATGATGACCCATCGAAGTTCGAACACAGTCTACACCGCAGCAGTGGAGTGTGTCAAGAGAAACACAAAGAGCGCAAGTGATGGACACACACACTCACACGGGCGGAGAGGAAGGCAGATGCACACAGCCGCGCGCGCGCGGACATAGGATCTAGCCTAGGCCTATGGCAAAGCTACACACGACCAAAAAAAAAATACAAAGAGAGTCGGGGAGACGAGAAAGGGAGGCTGGCTGCGATTTCACCTTTGACTTTGACCCCCGCTATCCATTAATCCTGATTGTGTATCACG
The DNA here is from genome assembly GCF_000002075.1 of Aplysia californica. Classification (NCBI taxonomy): domain Eukaryota; kingdom Metazoa; phylum Mollusca; class Gastropoda; order Aplysiida; family Aplysiidae; genus Aplysia; species Aplysia californica. The sequence goes on from NW_004797440.1 coordinate 841,402, forward strand.
CGCGAGGCGGGATGAAGGCAGTGGTACGCACAGGCAGTGTGTAGGCCTAGTGTGCTGTATCGTGACTGGCTGTCTAGATTAAGTTTTCTTTTCCCATTCGACCACAAAACAAAAACAAACAAGCGAACAAAAACTACCATGGCGGGTGTCTAAATAACAGTGCACACTTTTGCGGGACCGCTACAGGCCTACTTACATTACAAACAAAGGGTAAAAGCACGGGAAATTTTCTACATGAAAATCTCTGGATTATGTCTACTTCGCACTCAAGCTCGCCTCGGCTTTATTAAGCACGCTTAAGCTTTCTCCCGACGACCATGCTTAAAGTTAAAGCCGGCATGGACTGTAGGCCTACTGTATTATGTATACACCGGACATGTTTTGATATGCGTTTCTTCTCTCTGTATAACAACCGGCCTTAGTGTTCCTTGAAGGTCCAACATTATTTGAAAAGTCAAAAAGAGAGACGTTTTCTCTCTCTCTCAAAATGTAACTTGTAGAAGTTTTACGTCCCCACCGACATTATTTAGATCGTTAAGGAGCTCCCGCCGACCACGCCTGTCAGGGACAACGCGGGATGAGAGGGATCCAACATCCCAGCAGAAAGACCGCGGTATTCGGTAGAAAATTTCTCCCCACTTGGGAATCGAATTTGCGTATTCAGTGAGCAGCTGCAGTAAAGCGCCCAACTCAAACTGCTATACCACATATGTCTGTTCTCTCTCTCTCTCTCTCTCTCTCTCTCTCTCTCTCTCTCTCTCTCTACCTCTCTCTACCTCTGTTTGTTTGTCTGTCTGTCTCTTGTCTCTCTCTCTTTCTTTTTTATTTATTTAGTAGAGGTTTTACGGCACTCGCAACTGCATAAGGTCATGTATATATATATGAATATGAGCGCCAAGGGGTGGATGTCAATGGAGAAGTCTTTACAGGGAATCAGGCTTACTCTGCTCACCTCTCTAGCTTCAACAGCACAAAGTCTGTTTTGACTTTCAAGGCACCCCGGAAATAGCGGATCACAAGAGTGACAAACATACAAAAGAAGTAGAGGAAAAATGACAATACATGTAGTAAAGATTAGGAAAGAAAAAGCAGTAGTTCCCTGTTGTAGATCAGGCACATTTATGAGCGTGGCATTGATGAATCAGCCCATTTACAACTCTACTGTGCATGAACGAGAAATGTCACCCCTTTGGGAATGGCCTAAAGACACTTCAGTCAGTGGCACCACCCCTTCTCTCTTTCCTGACATTATTGGTGTTATGGTGCTCTTGCAAGTAAAGAGACTTGAGTTAGATTCCTGAAAGTTGATCCACCTGAAATGAAAACAATTTGCCAATGCTTTCTTCTTTAGTCAAAATCGATTACATGTATTATAATAATAATTTTTTTTGTGCTCCTTCAAACAATTCTATGGGCTTGTTAATCCTGTTTTTCCTGCATGTTCCTGACATGTCTTTTCTTTGTTGGTATGGCTTTTCCTTACTATTCAAACAAACATAAACCCAAGGAAGATCTTCAAACCGCAGGAAAGGAAAGGAATCGAGAATGGTAATGTTACAAAACAAGTCTGGTCTTGAAAATACCATTTTGCAAAGAGCAGTAGTAGGAGAGAAGAAAAGGGAGCAGAAATTTGGAAAATAAAATTGATATGAAGGAACAGCGTCACCGAGTAGACAGGAAAGCCTTGTTGTAGATCTTGGCCTACAACTACATGTACTACATGTATAGTCTATAGGTCGTTAAGCCACAGCTGCCCACGGGTTAGAAAAATCCTGCTCAATCAGTTCTCAGTATTTCGATTTGAAATTTTGCAAAATAAAGTGAAATGACCTGGACGTTACGAAAACTATTTTTCTAAAAGCGTAGTTGGTTTACTGCAAAATATAGCTTATTTGGGCTTTGTATTTACCCCGAGCCCCAGTGGAAACAAAAAATCATGTATTTACAGCACGCTGACATGCTGGTCATTTTTTACCACTTTTTCAACACAGACAAGTCGGGTGTTATTGACGAACTGAAAACAGCTCACTCACAAATCTCTTGAAAACTTAAACGCACTTTCATAATAATCTTAAGGCGTGTACTCTGTCGAAACATACAAGTAGGCCTACAAGTGGGGCCTGGGTGAGATGATGAGTGAATTTCGCCGATGGAAATCATACGGAGAGTGTTGAGAGTTGAGCGCTGCGTCTTGTGTTGCCTAAAAGTAGAAAAGGATCAATTCGTGCATGACTCGGGGCAGACGAGACTTTTTTTGAGTTGTGAAAATGTCCTCGAAATGTACAAAGCCCCTTAAGAGTAAATATTTCACCGCACAGACTGTTGTGCAACATGTATATACACACTTTTGTGCGGAAGCCAATCGCGGATATACATTTTGTGTACATACTGTTCCATTGCAAATCCAAAGAAACGAGTTGTTCATGCTTTTAAGAAACTTTTACTTTTATCGCGGCGAACAATAAATCGCCTTCTTCAAAGCAGTGTAAAGTCTGCAAATGAACCCCAAAAGACCCGTTGTTGATAGGCCACGGAAAGTTGATGATTTTGGCCGAGATGTGATAAAACGTCTTATACTTATAGTCAGAATGTTTGAAAAACGAGAACTAGTGACCCTCCGAAAGTTGAAGAAATATGTTGAAGAAGAAATGCAAATTTCTTCGAGCAAGACAACGTTATGGAAAATTGTGAAAAGTGCAGGGTTCACGTTCAGAAAAAGACTAGGACACAATAAAGGCATCCTATGCGAACGATTGGACCTCATTGCCTCGAGGAGCAGATATCTACAAGTCAGAGAAAAGAGAAAGGAGGGTTTCGACATAGTTTACATTGATGAAACCTGGGTTAACGCTCACCATACTAAAGACTAAAGAGCAAGAGTGGCAGTCGATAGACGCTACTATGGGTCGGCACGTCCCTTCCAGCAAGGGTCAGCGATTAATCATCGCTCATGCTGGAAGCAGCAATGTGGGTTTTGTTTCCGATGCCGCTCTTATTTCCAATCGAAATCAACAGACAACAGAGACTATCACTCTGAAATGAACGCCGACATATTCGAAGATTGGATGAAACATCAGCTAACTGCCAGCTCTCGATAGGCCTATGTGTATTGTGAAGGACAATGCAACGTATCATAATCGCGTTGCGCAGGAAAATACAACACCAACTTCCGTATAGAGAAAAGACAACATAAAAGAATGGCTTTGTACCAACAGCATCGAGTTCCCAGAGTACGCTTTAAAACCAGAACTTTTGCAAATAGTAAAAAGTCTAAATGGACCCAAGATCTATGCTATTGATAAAGTCATAGCTTTTCATGGACACACAAGCCTGGGACTTCCGCCGTACCATTCCCATTAAAACCCCATCGAGTTGGTTTGGGCAAGGATTAAACACGATGTCGCTGACAAAAATATGGCTTTCAAAATCGTGGACATCAAGACATTGACGATGAATGCAACAACAATCTCGCCATTCGCCAGAGCCGTGTCAGTGAGGACAGGGACCACCACGGGCAGGTACGGTTGGCTGGATTGGGAGATTCAATGGCCACTCTCCAGAATGGGGCTACGTCAACTATAACGGCACAGGCCGAAAGATTGAGGAGCTGTGCGAAACCAGCAGCCTATCTGTATTACAAGATGTCAACTCAACTCCTACCTTACTTCACAGAGCCCACTTGACTCTCAGCCGGCCTGATCTCACCATCTGCTCATCCGACATTAAAAACTCCTGTCGCATCGAAGTGATTGATGACATAGGAAGTGATCACAGGCCTATCTTTAAACAGACCACCTCCCCACCTGCACTGAACCACCCTCGGAGAACTCGATGGAACTTTAAGAAAGCCAACCGGGCAGAATACGAAAAGACCTCAGACGAATTGCTCTCCAGCATAGCAGAAACAGAAGATGCTGATCTTTTTAATGAACAAGTAACCGAACATATTCTGAAAGCTGCATCTCAGCACATTCCACGGGGATGCCGAAGAAATTTCAAACCCTTTTGGAGTGAAGAAATCCAAACTGCTGTGGCAGAAAGAGAGAAAGCCAGACAATCATTTGAAAAATCACCATCAACAATAAACAAAATACACTACTACAAGACCTGCGCTCAGGTGAAAGTGACAGTAAAAAAAGCCAAAAAAGAGAAATGGACTCAAACCTGCAAAGATCTCGACCTCCGCCACAATGGAACAAAGGCTTGGTCCCTTGTCTGCAACTTCTCGGGAGAAAGACAAAAAAGCAACCCCAAACCCTTTTTCCTTTCAGGCAGCACCATCACTGAAGACCAGAAGAAAGCCGAACATTTTAACCGTTTTTTCGCCTCTGTAAACAGGGCAGGCAGACTAACCGAGGCTGATAGACTTCTCATAAATAGGGCTAAGCATAAAGAAAAAGCTCCTACTGTGAACAACTCGCTTTTTGAAGAGGATTATAGCATGATGGAACTCAGTCAAGCCCTCAAAAAGCTAAAGGAAAAGAAAGCCCCAGGACCAGATAAAATACACAACGAAATGCTGTGCCACCTTGGTGCTAAAGGAAAAGAAGTTCTTCTTTCCCTGATAAACACCACGTGGAAAACGAGTGGAATACCAAAGGCATGGAGGATCGCACAGATTACACCACTCTTGAAAAATGGGAAACCACCTGGAGAAGCGAAAAGCTACCGACCCATCTCATTAACATCATGTATCGGTAAGCTTGCGGAAAGAATGATAAACAACCGCCTCTACTGGTACCTGGAAAATACTAACAGCTTAAACCCACACCAAGCAGGCTTCAGAAAAGGCAGCAACACAGAAGATCAACTTTTTAAACTGAGTCAAAACATCCAGGATGGATTTCAGGAGAGTAAACGCACCGTCGCCATCTTTGTAGATCTCCAACAGACGTACGACAGAGTGTGGAGAAAAGGCCTACTCATGAAATTGATGGACCTCGGGATACATGGCAAACTTTACAAATGGATCAAGTTCTTTCTGTCGTATCAAAACATTGAAACCAAGGTAAACAATGCCCACTCGTCAAGAGAAGTACTCGAGGAAGGCCTACCTCAAGGTTCCTGTCTGAGTTGCACTTTGTTCCTGATCTTCTTTAATGATGTAACGAACGTGCTGAAATCAGAAAAGACTCTTTATGCGGATGATCTTGCTCTCTGGCAGACACATCACAGCACGATAGTAGGAGCAGGGAAATTAAATGAAGACCTCAAGAGGCTCCATAATTACTGTCAGAAATGGAAACTTAAAATAAACTGCACGAAAACAGTATACACCATCTTCACGAAGAGCCATAAAGCAGCCAAAGAAAATCTCAAAGTCTCCCGAAAGAAGAACATCCAACTTACCTAGGAATCAAACCTGACCATAGGCTAACCATGAAAAGCCAAGTGGAAAACATAAGGAACAAGGCTAAAAAAAAGACTCCAACTTTTAAAGAAACTCGCAAGCAGTTCATGGGGATCAGACAAACAAACTCTGAGAGCTCTATACCTGGGTTATGTCCGATCTTCCCTGGAATACAGCAATGGCCTACTCATTATGTGCAGTACAACTACTTGCAACACCCTTGACAAGGTCCACCAAATCAATGCCCTTCGTTATATAAATGGCGGCATGAGATCCCCACCTACCGCCGCGTGCGAAATCTTTGCAAATGTTGAACCCCTGGGAATCCGCAGAGATAAAGCAGTTTTGGAGCTACATGAAAGAACTAAAAGAATGTGCCCCAACCACCCAAACAGGAAATTAGTAGAAACATGGAAACCAAAGAAACGAATTCAACAAAAGTCAATCATGCATCACATCACAGAACTAATGGAGAGCCACCATCTACCACAAAACAGAAAAGAAACCAAAAGAGTCAACCAAAACATCCCTCCCCACCTTTCTTTTAAAAAAGCCAATCATTACAACATCTCTCAAAGACAAGAGCACAAAATCTTCAGACCCAGTGACGCTGATGCTTGCATCACGTCAAACAATCGACAGCTATTCAGATGAGTGGATACACGCCTATACGGACGGCTCAGCATTCAAAGGAACTACCAAGGCCGGATACGGAATACTAATACAGTACCCAGATGGAAGTTCCAATGAGATCTCTGCAGCCTGTGGAGAGAAATGCAGCAACTACGATGCAGAAATGATGGCAATTGAAACAGCACTGTACCATCTCCGCACAGTTTTTGACACTCATCCTGGAAAAGCACAGAGTATTGTGATTTTCACTGACTCACTATCAGTATTACAAGCCATAGAAAATGACCATCATCTAAACCAAGATTTGACCCATATACTGTTTGGATCCCATCATCTGGTAACATTCTGTGGCATCAACCTAGTAATGCAGTGGGTCCCGGGACACTCAGACATACCTGGAAATGACAGAGCAGACACACTTGCCAAACGGGGATCTAGACAGGAACAACCCAACACTCCAACTTCATACAACACTGCAAAACAAATCATCAAAAGCAACAACAAACAAGATTGGATGAACAGATGGGCCCTGGGAAAGACAGGCAGAGCAGTTTTCAAACATATGACCACAACAAAAAGGAATGACAATATCAGCCGCCTTCAGAGAAAGAAACAGACCACGATCTTACGCCTACGAACAGAACATATACAGCTCAACTTCCACCTGAACAGAATAAACCCGGAACTTCCCCCAATGTGTCCCTTGTGTGACTATGCATATGAGACTGTGGAGCATCACCTGTTCCACTGCACAGCCCTAAATGACATCAGAGCTACCCTTCTCCCTCCGAGACCTAACATAGACAACACACTCTATGGAATATTACAGCAACTGCAGCAGACCTGCACTTATCACTACATGGCATTGGACAGAGGGGCGAGAGCCCAGCTGTTGCTGGATCGATAACAACAACAACAACAACAACAACAACAACAACAACAACAACAACAACAACAACACATTGTGAACGAGCCTTTGTCCCTGCTATACCCGGTTTGGCTCCGATGAGGCCCTGTTATTGCCGATAACTTTTAATAGAGACAAAGAGTAGGAAAAAATGTGAGTTTTAAAAATCCTTATTATTACCGGATCCCTGTTATTACCGGGCCTGTTATATATGGTTTCCACTGTATATTGTTAAGTTTTCGCATCCAATTACATGTAGAAAGCGTGGTACTGCTATTTTGTCTGTTCGTCATTTATAGGACCAATTACAGTCGAGCCCGTTGGCCTCTTCAGCTTTTCATTTCTCTCAACTTAAGATGGCATTAGCAGATTCAACTTTTAGAGCCAAAAAATATGCGAAAAATACTCCTTTCATGTTTATGATGCCCTTATCACACTCAACCACATTCACCTGTTGAACAGCAGAGCTGATTTATATTCTTCCATTTCCAATACCTGTGTAAGTGTAAGTTTCCGCTTCCCTTTCACTTTTCAGAGCTTTCAAATCTAAAACATTTCAAAGAGTTTGTTTGTTGTTGGGGTTTTTTTTGGGGGGGTGGGGTGTTTAGTTGTTTTTTTTAAACAACAAAGAGAAACAACGAATTGCCACGTGGAATACTTCTCCAAACTAGCACCTGCGTTTGTTGCCATTTTTTTGTCCAAAAGTTGCCACAAAAATGGCAAAAGTTGCCATAAATACAGTAGAACTCGGATTTAACGAGCTCGGATTCAACGAGAACTCGGATTCAACGAGATGAGATAGATTTCCCCGTTTTTTTCCTTCTTTAAATTATAAAAAAATAACCCGGATTCAACGAGCTCTTAAATCACCGAGCTCGGATTCAACGACGTCGCTTCCAGGGTGAACTGCCCCCGCAGACGTGGCTTCGCTCATTTTCCCCCAGAACGAACTTTTTGTATTCCCGGAAACCATCCATTGCAACTGCATCGTGGACCATTATTCACTTAGCCGATTGCATGCGACCAATCAGCGGCCTTTTTTTTCATACCAACACATGCGTTGTTGGCTCGCGCACGTGTCTACTCTGGCGTGTGTCAGAGTCGGATGGGCGGCCTGCACACATGTGACTGTGTGTGTGTGTGTGTGTGTCGGGGAGGGGCGCACAAGCGATCCGGGCGTTGAACGTCGCAGATACAAACGCGTCATAGTCTTTTTTCCCCTCGGCAACTGATCATTATTACAATGATAAACTAGTCTTGACGCAGATCTTCGTAATGAATTGTGCGCTTGTCTATGAAATCAGAAGTTGCCGTTATGTTAGGATCTACACAGTAACACAACTTTGTGTTACACAGCTCATAATATGCGGCATTTCAGGCACTATTTTTGACTTCACTTTATATATATTACTTGCTCAGTGCCTGTTACTATCAACACAAAACCTCATGTTTGCTATAAACACTCGGATTCAACGAGTTTTTAGGTCAGGCCCGGCGACCTCGTTGAATCCGGGTTCCACTGTAAAAGTTTCTTTAATTTTCAAGCTTTCAACTCGCTGTGACAACGTAGATCTAGAGCAACTTATTATGTACATCAGTCAACCGCTTGAGTGTTAACCTTGCGTAAAGTCAACCATTTGGGGCTAAATCCCAAGATGAATTCATTTAAGAAGATATTTAGGTCCTGAGCTGGTGGTGTACACACCTCCAATTACTTTGTTCCCTCATTATCTCTTGTTTTGGTGACAACTTCAGAATTATAGGCCTACTCATTGAAATTGAGCTAACATCTTGTTACCAGGTACATGTACTTTGTAATTTTTGTAGAGCTGTCATCTTCAATTTTCAATGGCGAGTAGTACAATGGATAAAGTCAACCTTGCTCAAAGTCAACGATTTTTTCAATTGGTTTATTTGTAATTAAGGCCCTTTTGAAATTGACATGAATCAATTTTTTCCTTATATACTTATACCGGTAGTAAGGAAGAGTGTATGAATTTATTTTGCTTGAATGATCTATTCTATTATTTTTTAGTACATGTAGAACTGCATATTATTATGTGCATACGTATGATATCTGTGTATGTGTGTTCCGCGCAATTTACCGATCTTAAGATTGCGCTGCATGTTTTAACGATCGCATAATTGCGTGGCATGCATGTCCTTCATGAATATTATGTAAAGACAATGATAATAACACGGATTTTATATGTAGTATGTATTATAAGCGAATAATGTAATAGTGCGGGGGGGGGGGGGGGGGGGGGGGGAAGTGGGACTCTTCAGAAGCACGGAGGGTAATGGGAAGGGGGGGGGGGGGAGTCAAAAAGTCCCCAAAAAGGAGTCAGATTATATTTGATGAACAGCCCCTAAAGGCCGATTCGCATGGAGCAACGTGTGGCGACGGAAAAAGTCCGTTGGCTGTGTTTGAAAACCTCTGCTTTCTGTTTGGTCACTAGCTGTTCTCACGAGACGGAGTAGATCTTCTTCTTCCTCCATCCCGTGGTTGAGACAACCGTGGGGACACCACTGCATCTGAAAACCAGCTGTCCTCATTTCTCTTTGTCCTCTGCTGAGTAGATCTACCACCGCGGAAACCGCTGGGGAACCTTCGCTGTGTTTTACTGTCCCTGCAGAATTATGCAAATTTAGATGGCCAAATTATGCAAAAGAAAAGCAAAATAATGCAAAAATTATGCAAGTTGCAAGTTACCGTAACACCATTCGCGACATGTTTTGCACTTTTCAGCAAGAATTTTCATGATTTTCATGTTTTATGTACAGAAAAATTGAAAATAGAACATATAGATTCTAAGTATCAGTAATTTGTTGTGTATTTGGAAAGGAAACAATACACATCAGTCAGAAAAGAAACCAACAACAAAATATAATCTCTGTAACTTTCAGCTGTAGATATATATCTATAGATCTAGATTCTCTATAGATTTTCTAGAGGAAATAAAAATGTAAAAAAAAAAAAAAAGGCATGTGGACCTCTGATCCTGCACATTACTAAAACCAGGGACACCTGTCAAATATGAAACATCAGAAATGAGAACAACTTTTGATGGATTTAAAAAATTGAACATGCTCAATGCTCAAGGAACAAAATCCCAACCCATAACTAACATCTTTTAACAGGGGACATAACCAACTTTTCACTTAAATGAGACCTATTACGATGAATGGTCGATGATTGCGAGGCGTTAATTAATTGTTTTGTGAAAAAAAAAGGTGGGGGGAAAAAAGAAAAAAAAGCGGGGAATCCAAAATTATGCAAGTGTTGCAGAATTATGAGAAAAAACGCGGCCGCACAATTGCATAATCCTACGGTGACATGTTTTAGCTACCGCTTTTCGAACATGGATTGACAAACACAGAATATTAGATGGATCTAAAAAATAAGCCCATTTTTAAAAAATCAGCGCCTCATAATTACATAATTAGTCTATCCGTGTGCGAGCACCCTCACTTTTGCGATATATTTAAAAAAAAAATTATAGTATAGACTAATAGTAATAGATCTAATTTTTAAAAAAATTAAATCCAAGAGACTAGGTTTTTAAAAATTTAAAGTGAATATTTCTAGCATCTGCGTTTGTCGCTGCCATTTTTGCATTTTTCAACAACAACAAAAACACCCTAAAAAACCCCACATAAACCCCACAAAAACAAACACAATATGGGGGAATAAAAAGCTTTTTTTTTTTTAGAAAGAAAGTTTATTTTCACTACCGCTTCACTTCACTTCGTCTCTTTCTCACTTGTTGACATCACCCTAGTAAAAAGGCCGATTCACATGGAGCAGTGTGCGGCGACGCAACGGAGACGGAAAAAGTCCGTCGGCGGTGTTTGAAAACCTCTGCTTTCTACTTTCTTATTTAGTCACTAGCTGTTCTCATGAGACGGAGTAGCCTACCGCCGCGGAAACCGTTGCAGAACCGTCGCTGTGTTTTAGTGACCGCTTTCGTGGGCGAACTTTGAGACACCGTCGCGGCGTCTGTACCTCTGTGTCCTACATGAGGTTGGTTTGAGCATGGATTGACAAAACATTGAATATCGGATGGATTTAATAAGAAGCCTACTTTTTAAATCAGCGCCTCATAGTCATAATGATTAATCTATTTGCTCGTGAGCACCCTTATTTTTGCGTTTTAAAAAAAGTAGAACTAGAGTGGAAACCATAACAGGCAGGCCCGGTAATAACAAGGATCCGGTAATAACAGGGATCCGGTAATAACAGGGATTTTTTAAATCCCCGTTTTTTTTCGACTCTTTGTCACTATTAAAAGTTATCGTCAATAACAGTAACAGGGTCCCATCGGAGCCCAATCGAATATAGCAGAGACAAAGGCTCGTTAACAATGTGTAAAAAGTAAGAGAGAGAGAGAGAGAGAGAGAGAGAGAGAAGAGAGAGAGAGAGAGGGGGGGGGGGGGACTGCGGTGTGCTCCAGAATTAAATCTAGCCCACCCATGAAGAAATACAGCTGGATTAGTCCACAAATGCTTACTTTCCTTGCATTTTTGATTTAACAGGGATCAGATATAACGGGACTTTTTCTCTGGTCCCACCGTCCCTGTTATATCAGCTAGGTTTCCACTGTATATTCAATTTTTTTAAAAATATTCTAGGAAGGAGGCTAGATTTTTTTTTTTAAAGTGACTATTTTGGCCTGCCTCGATGTGGCTGAGACGACTGGTAGACAAACACACACACCCACTTACACACACACACACGTATGTAGGCCCACATGTCGACACACTAGGCCTAGTAGTGGTGTTGGTGTGTTTTCCTGCTGCATTGCAAGCGGAGATAGCTGTTTGAGGTTCACTAATCACCACTAACGAGTAAAATGAAGTTTTCCACTGCAATTTATGAAAAACTTCTCGAACTTGTTCGGCAAAATCCATCCTTGTATGACGCTGCCTTACCACAAAACAAGAACACCGCTACACTTTCGCTCACAAACACCGAAATCATGAGGACATAAAAAAAAGTCTGTGCAATTTCCACAATGACAAACCGCCACCGTGCCGTCGCAGCACACTTCTACATGACATGTGAATCGTATTTATTTATAATTTTTGTGCTGTTCTGATTTTGATTTCATTCTGTTGTGAAACCTTTATTTTTCACTCTGTGTGATTACAAATGATATTCTGCAGAGCACAAGAAATTCTGGTGCTTTAGATTAAGCTACCTCTATCAATATACAACATATTATTGCTACGTCGTCACAGTGTTGAAAGTAATACTATGGACTGATCAGCCGATCGCCCGACTCAGTCTCCACAAAAACAAACGGGGTTGTTTTCAGTTTCACGCGACCGAGTCGGGCGATCGACCCGATCCCATCCATAGTGGGCACCCCGTATAAAGCTTGAAAATTATGGCAACTTTCATGGCAACGTTTGGGGGGGAAAATGGCAGCAAACGCAGATGCTAGATTCTTGGGGGGCGCAGAAGTTTTTCAAAATAGGCCTACATCATGTATACATATTTACAAATTATACAGTGGGTGCCGCATTCAACGAGGTCACATTCAACGAGAAGTCGGCTCCAAACTCCAACGAGGCAATCGCCAATCCTTAATCCCCGATTTTTTCCTCTATATCTCTTTGTAAATGTACGACGGCTCAACGAGGTTGCAAACAAACCAAAGTCGCTTTCAACGAGGTCGTGATAACCAAATAAAAGCAGTTAGCGGCCCCAAAAGCGAAGAATTTTTCTCCTTCTTCTCCATCTCACACAAAGCACAAGGCCCATCACCGATTCCTAACACATTGTACTGCTAGAACTAGCCTGCCTCCTAACTTGGGCCCCAAAGCCAAGAGGATGGGCGAGGGTTAGCCTACGGTAGGGGAGGGAGGGGGTGGGTGGGAACGCAATGCGGCTGTGTGAAACTGTACTGTATGAACTCTGGATGGGTAGGTCTAGATTACTCTAGATCGAGACCTTCATTTCTTTTCAATTTTCTTTTCTTCCCCGATCAGAAAATCAAAGCTCCCGCCTTTACTTTATGTAGATCTAAACCTAGAGTAGATCTAGATGTGAGAGGGTATGTTTCCACACGAGAAGAGTTCTGGAAAAAATAATATTTAAAAATGCAGAAATGACGGTCAGGGCACAGCTCAAACACGCGCACACTGATGCTGTTTGAGATTTTCGTCATCAGGAGGAACACCTGTTTTAATTACTGGTATTGGTAGGCTACATCCTATAATATAATAACTTGTCTCCTTTCTTTACTTTAGCCTTAGTCACGTTCAACGAGAGGTCGTATCCAACGAGGACAACAAGCCGGTCCTGGCAACCTCGTTCAATGCGACACCCACTGTAGTAAATCTAGGCCTACAAGGGGAAGTAATTCAAACGACGAAACGCAATATTACATATTATATAACCATCTTTATTCACAAGCAGCAAACAATGTTCTCTTATTTTTAACCCTAGATGGTCAAACACACAAGGAGGACTGTAGCCTAATGTTCCCCCAAACTAATAAACAATGGCAATAGCATTGTATAAAATTGACCCTGCGGAATAAAATGAGTAGCTTAACTCTGCAGTTACTGTTACCAACACGCACAGCCCACCAGGGACTTAGATTACTCATACTGTCTAGGCAGGGGTTCTCAACCTGTGGGTCGCGAAATCATTGAGGATTTTAGCTTAATTAAATTAATTTACATGGCCCTCTGAAAACTAAAACATTTCTCTTTTTCTGTCCCTGGCATTTTCAAAATACGGTTCCTTTTTCAATTGGCTGAAATTTAAGGAAAAAGGTAAACACCTGAACTTCTAAACATGGCCAGAGAAACAACAAAACAAGGCTACACCAGTTTGCCCTGCCTGTTTATGTGGGCCAATCATAGGTTTGGTCTGCAGTGGGTTTTTTTGGTTTCAAATTCAATGTATAATTTAGCCTAGCCCCAGGCCACAGGCCAACGCATAATAGCTTGAAGCCTCGTTTATGACAAGCTACATGAGTGCTGGCTTCGGAGAAGGGGGTCACCACAGGGGCAAGCATGGTAGTCGTGCATATTTTCATCCAGACCTGTCTCGCCCGAGTTTAATTTGTGTACGCCTAGTAGTAGAGCTGTACCCCGGTAGCAAACCCACTCTTGCTCGTATGCCACTAGTTCAAGTCACAAGCCTCAAATCACTTGGTCAAATAAAAAATCAAATCACCAGCATCTGATAAGTTGAGTCTAGCCGAAACTTCAAGTCCACACCAACTAGCAATCCGCAAAGCCACTCGTGTCAGACCCCCTCATCCTCCCCACCCTGCTTTCAATCCGCGAAGCCACTTACGTCAAAACAGAGAGGGGGAAAGAGAGAAACCCCGCTCACGGTGTCACTGCGCGGTAGAGCTGGAGTCTGCTCGATTAATCGAAGGCTTACGAGTCTCAAATCTTGCTCGCAGCACAGCAAGTCCCATGTCTTGCTTTGTGCCCCATGACTTGCTCGCAAAGTCTCTTGGCTCCCATGATTTGCTTTGGCTCCCATGACTTGCTCGCAACCTGGCAAGCCACTTGCTGCAGAAGCGAGCAGCAAGGCCTCTCGCAGTGTGAACTCTGAACCGTGGAGGAAGGGAAAGGCTGTGCTTGTTTTGTTGCAAGACGTTGAGAGCCGAAGCTATTTTTAACTTCCCGCCGTTTTTCTACACTTAAGTTCGATGGTTATTGGTTATCGAAAGTAAACGTTGTACGTCAGGTTTTCGAGCTGAGAGAGATCAAGTTCTTCCTGGACAAGCTTTTGGAATTGAGACATGATTCATCAACACACGACACGTTTCTTGAGAATCTCTTGCACAACAGTTTGGTGTTCACCCCAGGAACCATACCCTCAGGTCAGCAAAACAGTAGGCCCTACTTCGTCGAGTCATTGTCTTATTTGCATCGCATTACCTTTGCGAAAGTGGTTGTCCAACTCAAGACAAAAGCAAGGAACAAGCTGGATGTTGCTGATGATACATGTATTGTGCGCTTTGCTTTATCCAAGTTCAAGACTTCCCAGAGAACTTCAAGACTGGTCGCTGAATTACAGGCACAGCCCTCTCACTTGTTTTTTTTTCTCTGTGTGTGTGCGTATGTATGTGCGTGTTCTCTCCTTTTTCTCGACTTGCTATCTTGAAATATGATTTGAAACATCAAAGGTACAGTTATTGTTCTGTATTAACTATGTAATGTTGGCCTTACTAATTGTCTGCTGCTGGATTGTAGGCTACGCATTTTTTAAAAATTAAAAGGTTTTTTTAATTACTTTATTTGGGGGTTGGGGTATAAGGGGTCGTTCCACTTGCAAAACAATCAAGAGGGGATCGCGGATTGAAAAAGGTTGAGAACCACTGGTCTAGAGTCAGAGGAATGAGCTGAAGAAACTGATGTTTTCAAAAGAAGCATTTCTTGTTCGAGTAAAAAAAGCAAACTGACTGATTATAAATTATAGTAATGTCATGTACAAATACAATAATACAAAATCACTGATAAACTGCTAGATGAAATGGACAAGCAATTTCAAACTGTCTAGAAAACGGTAGATACCTATAAAAGCAGTTTTTCCAGAATTGACATGGCTCAGTGATTAGTTTTAGGTAAGAGTATTACAGCACTTACAAGTTACAACACAACTAGATGCAAGTGCCGAGGATTAAAGAGTAACCTGCCCGTGCAGTAGTTTCTGCCTTAACACACACGGTCGGGAGGGCTCATACTCATATATATAAGTGTGCAAAGGGGGAAGAGACGCAACCATTTCATTTCCTAAATTTAGTGATTCTTGAAGGGTGCGAGATCTTTGCTATCGTCGCATTTACGTGACTGTTTTTTTAAAGGATTCTCCCGATCGCGGTTATCAGGTTTCCACTGTATCACTCTCTTTGTTCAGCGTGAGGTGCTGCCTCGCCATTCGGTTATTAAGAGTTGTCTTTTATGCAATCTGTGTACTGTCTGCATGTTTCGCCAGATGAAGCGTAAATTAGAGGAAGCAACCCAACGTTTGTATTGTACAAGAAAAACAATTTGACGAACGTGTGCGTTTGAGCGGAGCGTGCCTTTGTATGGTGTGCATTTAGGCAGAAACTTTTGTACAAAGAAAAGGAGAAGAAGCAAACCCGAGCACCTGCCAACCGCTCACAACTGAATCTGATGCAGCAAAATTTTGTTGAGGGCAAAAGAGACATGATACCAAAATAAATAGACGGCTGTGAGACAGTTTCACTTTGAGTTTTTGAAATAAAACTCGGACATGGAAGCCAAGTTCCAACTGTGAAGGAAACAATCCTAAGATATCTAAATCCTCAAACTCAAAGAACCAGAACGTCTGTCACTTTCAACTATTTTTAGAAAATTTGTACGCAATACTGAAATGCTGATCCCCTCTGAAATACCGGATTTCAAACGTGCCACATCCATGTATGTTGCCAAGACAGGTGCTTCAACTTCAAAGAGCAATTTACTACATAAAACTTGGGATGCATTGGACTGAACTTTTAAAGCATCAATGAATTCAATGTAAAACAAAACTTGATGAACGAAATTCGAGGACAATTGTAAAAAATGTAGTACCGGTAATTATTTGCCACCTAGAGATGCCACTATAGCCCTGCAAGTTGTTTGATGTGCAACATTAGATACACAGTTCAACATCACGTTTTTCGGATAGGCAGAGAATTCTGCTTTCTTTTGATCTTTATTAACAAAATAAAGTGTAACACCGATAGCTCGAATTCGGCGGGATATCTTACAAAGATAAAGAAGAAGAAAAAACAAGGGACCGCAGGTACAGTTCAACGGACGCATGATTTCGAGTCTTCTGTGTTTGACTTTGACCTACCCCTGTTAATAAGTTATACTGTAGATCATGTACAGACAGATTAACTCACTCATGGCCACACATAAAATAAAAAAATATGATAAAATGTTTTAGGAAAAATCGAGAGACTGTCACTGTCATTACCAATGTGTTTTCGGGGCTGGTCTTGGCAGGCACCGTGTACCAAACTGCCATTCTTTATTATGAGTTGACTGTACATTGCTCTAGTAACACATCCCCTGATAACATAGAATAAAAGTTGTTTTCTTTTTTGGACAGCCTGAAATGAATTTTGACATGATGGCAAACCAATACAATGTGTATTGCGACATTTTTAAACTGATGGACCCATGTTATGTTAATGGGCCGGGTTGGATCTAGACTTTTCTCTTGTGCTGAAGAAGAGGATGACAGTGATGCTGACCTACTTTATGTTGAGGGTTCCGAGTATTGTAGAGGCTAGTGGTATGCTGTAGGAGGGGGTTCGTGACAGTTAATTTAGCAATCTACACCTAGTGCAGTAGTCTCTGCCAACTATCCCGGAGCTTGAGAGCAAGGAAAATGTGGTATCTTAGGCGAACGGGATCTTAGCCAACGCACAAAGGGGAGAATCCATGGGGACTCACGGTCAGGCCCACTATCTGTAAAAGTAAAATGATCCTCCCTCACTCCGAAATAAAGTAACTGACCCCTGGGGTGGCTTTATGACTAATGATGAACAAAGAGGGGTCACCCTAGATGACCAATCACACTGGCACGAGGCATGCCATTTTCATTAGTCTAATTGTGAATTTCAAGATCAACCCTGATGCTTTTGCTCCTCCCTGTTCAAAATTAACAGCTTTCCATCTCTGACTGAGTTGTCCCACCGCTGTTGTAACGCACCATTGTGTTGTGACTGCACCGTACCAACCCAGTGTATGATAAAAGTTCAGTTGGAGAGCTCAGTTGCGAGTTCGATGCTGAGGGGGAAAAAGGTTGTCGAGTTCACACTTCAGTGGGATTCATTCTGGGGCAAACATTGTACTGATCAATAAATGTTTTATCGAGAAATTTTACCGTGAAAATGTGATCACGTCCACAAGAGTGGCTGAATTGTGACACAATGAAAGTTCAATGTTGAATGATTGCAAATTTTCACACTTTGGTCGATCAACCGTGCTCACCCGCGCTTTTGTTCTGTGCGGTACTTAAGCGAATGTTGTCCTTTAGAGTAGAGCAGGACCTTAGGGGTGACTTTAGTGTACCTGTGGTAAAAGTTATGCAGGATCGTGAACCGAGGTTGTAAGTGGTGGTGGGATCATAAGCGGAGACTACTATAATTTCAATTCATTTTTAAAAGTTGGGTTTTTTTTTTAATTTAAAAAAAAGTGACACATTTGGAAAAGATAATGCACAGTATGCTTTTATTGCCTTTTAACATGCAAAGAACAGGTGTCTGCGGTCTTAACGGTTAGGTGCTTCGCTGTCGCATGCAGGAGACCAAGAGTTCCATTCTCAAGTTGGGAGAACAACTTCATCGAGTATTTTGTTCTTTTTGCTGGGATGTTGTATCCTTCTCAGCCCAGGTAAACTCTGAAAGGCAGGGTCGGAAACCCGCCTCCTAATCTTAAATTGTCTAAATTCAGAAATAGTGTTGGTGGGAGTGTAAAACTCCTACAAAACAGCAAGCTTAACTTCATTGTTCGGTGGTGAATAATAAGGTCATGATTGCTTTTTGAAACAGGTACCAAAATGCCTGGCATTCTTAGAAACTTAATGAATGAACTAAATATTGGTCTCAATGGATGCACCAACTGACAGGGGTTATGTTTGATAAAACTTGATACATTTCTCTGTGAAATAAACAGGTGCTTATAAAATTTCTCTTTGCAGGGTCCTGGACTATATTGTTTAAGTTTAATGGGTAAATGAACTGTGCTCATCCCAGTCTACTACTATTAGTGGAATAAATTAAAACAAAAGAAAATGCCAAGGAAATGAGAAACAAAACTGTATCAGACAAAGAACACCAGTCGTTGCAAATAATCAACATCAAATCCATAAACCTCTTTGTAAGCTTTGTTGCCTTTTATGACATACTTGGCACATTGCCAAATTGCTTAACTTTTATTTTTAGCTTTGTGCCCCCCCTCCTGGTTGCCTATGACATTACATGTATGTCACACTAGTTATCTGGCTCTAACTCTAATTCTTCTTTGGAGTTTTAGCCACAAGCACTGCATGGATTTCTGTATTCTGGAATAAAAAATGTGCATTAGAGGATAGGTAACAAAATTTTTTAGTTTTACTTTACTGTTAAGCTTGCAAGCAATCAATAAAACACAGTTCAAGTTTTGTGGACAGCTGTGTCCTCTCGCAAACGTATACACTTAATAAACAAATTTAAAAAGATAGAAAACTTCACTTTTAGACTTAGATTTGCAAATTATTCAAAATTTCGAGCAAGATAGGGGGAGATATAGGGAATGAAGGAGGTAAGAAAAGTAACATGACTGAAGACCTGGGGTCTGATGTCAGGAGTAGGCTAGATCTAGGCCATGAGTCCATTGACACTGAGACATGACATTGCGGTCCGATCCTGGGTAAAGTAGACCTTAGTTGAGAATAAGTGCCGACAGTAGGCACACATACCCTCGGCAATGAAAGGATTAAGGTACCCTCCCATATTTGTCATGCTTCAACTAGTTACTTCTATTATTAAGTGTGGATCAATTTCTAACATTTCACCTGATCTAAAAAAGTGTGGCTTTCGTAAACTTGCCAGAACTGCCTACACTACATGCAACCTTGAAATAACTTCATTATAACCACCTTTTGCAAGTTTAAGGCAAACCATGGATTAACAAATACATGAGGATCAGGACATAGAGTCCAAAAAATGAGGCTGCCCATCACGATTCCTGCGTCTCGTCAAAATTTCGCATCCACTGTCTGTTACCAACAGAGTCTGCTCAAATTGCGCAGACAGTTTTCCGTCCTGAGTGACAGCAGTCCAGTTGTCTGGCCAAAGTTCATCTCTCCATGTGCCTGAACAAATAAAAAATAGGTGGTAAATCATTCACCCTGATCCTAACAAGATGTTGACTTGCAATTTCATTGCTATTAACTTTTGAAAAGCATAAGTCATGTTGTGACCACAATGAAACTGGTGGGAGGGGCTTCATGTAGCAAATATGACAAATATATTTATGAGATCAGAATCCAAAAGGCAAGAGCAGCATTCATCATCCTCAGGAATATACGGATGTCTGAGGAACTGGGACTGAACACCAAGCTGAGGATCTTCAAAACAAACATGAAGACTGTTCTACTGTATGGTTCAGAGACATGGTGGCTCACAGTAGGTACCACAAGCGAAATTTTTTTTGAACAATATTGACGTTTAAACCTCAGGGATTCAAATCTACTCTATGAAACAAGAACATTAAAAAAAGAATTATCAAAATCCATCAATAATCAATCGAGATATGGTATTTCAAAGTTTTATTTTTGAACGAAACCTTTTCAACTGCGACTTTCACTCATGTTTGAGGTGTTCTAAAATACAAAGTGCATGATCAAATCAATTAAAACTTTGTTTTTCCCAGAGCTGTCAACACAAACATTGATATCTCTAAATCAAAGCATGTTAGAATGACTGGTTTCCAAGATATAGGCCTTCAAAAATTAAAAATAAATGCCAAAATTTGTCATTAAGAGCTCAGAACCCTATTTTAACCTCTTCCAAATTAGTCAAAACTGCCTCCTCATTAGTGAAAATCACATAATCATTACTAATACATGCATAGACTTAGCTGAATTTTTTTCAGACCTCTCTGACCATAAGTAACTTTTCTAGACTCCTCTGAAGTGGGCTTCGGTGCAAAAAACGCCTCTTGGAAAAAAATTAGGGGATTTCTGGTACATCCTCGGGCAAAAAGCATCACAACAAATGAACAAATTAAGCTACAGGGCTAAATCATACATCAAATTAAAGCTCAATGAAAGCTCTACGGGGCCAAATGAAAACTGTTTACTAAAACCTCTCATAACACTCCATTATAGGGCCCTAATGCACAAAAACCTGCCATTATTGAGTGAAAATTATAACGTCTGCCGACTGGAAAAAAATTCATATAAAATCAACAAATTGTGCTACAAGGTTGAATTATATATCAAATTAAAGCTCTTTTCAGGCTCTATACAGTGAATTAGTTTATAGAAAGAAAAAAACCTTCCAAACATTTCAGATGTGGACAATATTGGTTCAGAAAATAAAGATTTCTGCTCTGGGGGTTTAAAAATTGGAATTAAATCAACATACCGTTCTACCGTGGTTCATCTTGTATAATATAGATGTAGTTCTAGATTTATTTATCATTTTAGCTGAGAAAGAAACCAGTGGCTGGGGAAATACAATGTATCATCGTGTGTCCAGTAAGTGGATGGAAGAAGGGGGGGGGGGGGGCATCTCCAATTAGCCTATCAGGTGACATCTAAGTCTAACTAAGTCTAAGAATACGTAAAAAGGCTGGTTGATTCAATAAATTGAATATATCCACCAATCAAGAACGTAGATCTAGCCTTTTTTGTTACCGAATTAAATGCCAAACAATAGATCTACGAACATTTCCATCGGTAACACTAACACCCGGTAACCCCCTTCCGAGTGTTTAGCAGTGTGTGATGACATGTTACTATAAATAGAACTCCCAGTTCAACTCTTCACGGCTTTATTCTTTCACTTTGTCGACCAGAGATGCTTAAATTTCGATGCATTTAGAATAAATAAGGTGTTCTTAGTTGAAAAGACAGCAAAAATACCACCACGAAGCGATACATTTGTATAGATCGCAATTAATTCACTATGAGGTGGGGGAAATGTAGGTCGGCGTGATTCCCACGAAACAATAACAATCCAACCACACGGCAAGTGGTGGCCGATTAGTCTTATTTTTCAAAACACGATATTCATAAGTATCCTAAAAGAAAATTATGATAATATTTAAATAAATTGACGCCATAAACAGATCTATCGAATGTTTCTTTTACTGAACCATCATTATAATCGTCTGCTAGTTGGGTCAAGTCAGAGGGGGTGGAAATGGAAGATGGAACAGCCGCAATGGCAGAATGACGATCTCCCGAAAGTGGTTGTAATGTTACCCTACTTCAGAAAAAGTAATAATTCTACTTCGTGGAATGTAGTTGGCTTTTCTAAACACATAAACTTGATGGTAGAGATGTCTAGGAATATGATCCTGGCACGTATAGCCCGATTTGTGTCGAATTTCATATTTTAAAATGCTTTCTTCGTCTTTACATCGTACTACTCAAGCTTTCCGCTCGGAATAAAAACATAAACACATTCCCCGGAAATTCTCCTGGAATCCCAGATTTTTATGTTTCAAACCGCAAGAAAATTCGATGATTCACGACTGAGAAATCGAAATTTAAAACAAGTACCCCCCCAAATCTAAGCGCGCAAAATTGCGAGACGGCCGAGTTTTCCCGTGTTAAACTTTAGTCAATTAAAAACTAAATATGCAATCATAAGTATCAGTTTTTCGTTCACCATGGAGAAGGAAAGACACTGAAAACAGTGGTATAATTTTTATTAGTGTTTACCAAAATTAAAACCAGCTAATAGTTGGATGAAGTTGTCCAAATCTGGCTCCAGCCGTAGCTGTCTGCCTTGAAAACGGCTCGCCTGCGGTACCTACTCACAGCAACAGAAGCAAGGAAACTGCAGAGCTTCATAAATGGATGTCTAAGGTTAGAAGGACAGTGGGGATAAGTGGTACGATCGAGTCCCAAATGACAAATGCTCAACTGTGGGAAACAATGAGCCAAAGGCCAGTAAAGGAAGAAATACAGGTGAAGAAATGGAAATGGATTGGGCACACCCTGAGGAAACCCCAGACAAGCATCATAGCTTTGACATGGAATCCACAAGGAAAACGTAAGAAAGGAAGACCAAAGATGACATGGAGGCGAGCGGTACATGCGCAAATGGAAAAGGCCGGGACATCATGGAAACAGCTAGAAAAGGATGAACAGGACAGGCTTCACTGGAGAAATGTTGTTGATGGCCTATGCTCCACTGGGAGTTAAAAAGGGCAAGAGCGAGATTTATAATGAGAACAAACACTTGCACTTCTGACAAGAATCTGTCCAAGAGTTCCGGGTAGAGGATGCACCATGAGGAAAAAAGAGAATGGAAAGACCGCCACATGTCGTATATGTCTAGTAGAAGTGTAATTAGAGTTTCTGTGGGAAAATGTCTAATGATCTGGCTGTGGATGTGCTTTCAGAAAACGGATGATAAAGAAAAAAAAAAGGGACTTTAGGAGGACATGGTGGTGAGCAACACGACTGATCTATGACAAAATAAGGGTCCAGATGGTTTTTAGGTAATGAAATAGTTGAGAATGCCGAAAATGCCCAATTCTCACAAATCCATAACTTTGACTAAAAATCGGAACTTTCAGCAGCCACTCCAATTCAAATACTAGCATAAAACAAAAAACTCAAAATAAATGGGATCCTCACCTTCATTAATCATAGGCTCTATTGTAAACACTTGTCCAGGTTTCATAATGCCAACTGCTTTGTTTTCTGAAATATAAAGCAAAACATTATTTTTAACTCACATGCACTTGCACAGCTTCCTGTGTACGGCAAAACTCAGATTCAATGAAGTCTTTGGGCTTGACCTTCAATTTTATTTAATCTGAATGTTCGCTATGAGGTTTTTGTGTAGATAGTTACAATAACAGGCACTGAGTAAGTAATGTAGAAAGGGAAGTAACAAGTGGTAGGCTACCCTGAAATGCCTGCTTTTTTAAAGCCCCTTTTTGACTTCCTCAATCTAGCAAGGTTTCAAATGAGAGGCATTTTTGTTTTGTTTTTTTATTCCGTACCGAAACAATGCTGTAAAAGTCCAGGAAAGTTCACTGAAGCACACATTGTGCCAAAGGGCCCATTCGTTCAAGTGCACACCAGTGACATCTATGGCATTTTATTTGCCCAATAATTTGTGTTGATGTGTAGAGCCTAGCACAGGGCAATGTTGTTTTTTAAAGTAAGAGTTTTACGGCATTTGCAACACATTAAGGTTATATAAGTGCCGAAGATTAGAGGTGTTACAAGAGAGTAACAAACACAAAAAAAGGAGGACAGAAAAGGAGGACAGAAAAGGACGATAGCTGTTTGATAGGAAAGAAGGAGCAAACCACACCAGAGCACCCGCCAACCACCCACAGGGCAATGTTTGATTCCACAGACCAGCACACAATTCATTACGTAGATTTATGTCAAAACTAGCTTATTGTTGTAATATTCTGATCAGGAAAAATGAATGACAAGTTTGTACCACCACGCCCGGACCAATAGTTACCCCTCACCCGAGACACATGTACACACAGACACATGTGTGCAAGCTGCCCGTGCGTCCCTGACACACGTTAAGACACGTGCACACAACGCATGTGTTGGTATGAAAGAAGGCTGCTGATTGGTTGCATAAGATCTATAAACAATAGGCTGAGCGAATAATTGATCACCCTGCAGGTGCCATGGATGGTATCTGAGAATAGATAAATAAAGTTCGTTGCGGGAGGAAAATGAGCGCAGCCACGTCAGCGAGTACTGTTCATCCTGCAGTGCAGGCGACTTTATTGAATCCGAGATTGCTCATTTATGCGTTCGTTGAATCCAAGTTATTTTAAATAATTTAAGTTATTTAGTTGGGTTATTTCGAGGGGGTAATTTGGTGGGATGTAGACTGAGCAGATCATGATTGGTCTGTGCAGGGTGAAATGAAGTCCTGGAATCATTCGTGGGGGATGCCGACCAAGATGGCCCAAAACAGACAGAGCTGGAGATCCTTTGTCGCTGCCCTAAACGCCAGATGGCGTAACGGATAGTAAGTAAGTGAGCCCTGGATTGGACGGCGGTCTAGTGGGGGATTTGGAGGAGTGACGGACTCCGCCCTTCCCTGAGTCAGTCCGGGGAGGGGTGTCGGAGCTGTCCTCCTCCATTGGTTGGTGGGGTAGGGGGATGTCTGCTGTAGGGGTAGGGGGGAGGTGGAGCAGTCGGAGGGGGCTGGGAAAAGGGAGGAGGGAACACTTCACGCTCCATCAGAGTATGATCAGAGGGATGAGGTGTGAGGTGGAAGAAGAAGAAGGGAAAGGAGAGGGGGGAGGGGGAGAAGTAGGGGGAGAAGAGGGGGCGGAGGAAGAGTCCACCCCGTCCTCCCTCAGAACCCCATGGCGGTTTGTCAGTGGCACCTGAAAGGTGGGTACCACAAGGATAGGGAGAACCTTTTTGGGTCTTGAGGCAGCAAGTCGCTTGTTGACCGCGGGTTCCGGGGGTCGACAGTGGAAGCACAGGCCGACCTCGTGACAGGTCGGAGTGCGCTCGCATATGACCGGCCAGGGACCGGGGTCAAAACTGGCAGCAGACAGCTTTGCGGGCTTCTTGAAAAGAGCAGCCATTTCGCGCTTTGTACTCTTGGATAGCGCGTTCTTGGATCCAAGTCGGGCAATCCTTGCTGAAGGATGTGTGCTGGCCTTGTCAATTTGGGTAGCAAGGACTAGACTTGCATTCCTTCTCAGGATGCCCAGTCTTGCCGCAGCGAGGACACACGGCTGCACGTTGGCATCGCGACTGACTATGGCCAAACTTCTGACACTGAAAGCAGCGCAGAGGGTTTGGCATATAGGGTCGCACGTCCAAGACCAAGTACGATGCTCGAACGGTGACTGGAGGGCGGCACGAATCGAAAGTTAGAATTATCGTATTCATTTCAAGTGTGGTTTCCCCCCGCCGAAGAGTAATTCAGCGGGCTTCGACCACACCCTCGCAGTTATCCACAATTTCTTGGTTTGAGCAGCCCTTCAGCTCATGGCTGTGGACCACGCCCTTCGACTGGTTGAACTTTTGGTGTCACTCGGACACACAAGTTTCTGGACATTCGTAGGAATGTATTCCAGAACCTGTTGTAGTTCATCTCCTGTTATGAAAAGGTTTAGATCTGTGAACTTTTTATGCCCATCGGTGCTGCGTATGGTCTATGAGAGGGGGGAGGGCAGAAGCAGCCGTAAAGTTCCTTTTTCCATTAGGGGTAGGTTTGCTCGGCTCAGGGGACGCACTCGCTTCCGCAAGCCGAGACTTTTTTGTAACGTTGGGAGTTGGGGAAGGGTTTTTTATTGAAGAAGGTTCCATGTGAGCGTTTTTATTTGTTCAACTCCGGGGCTCCCCACCCGCCATTGAGCCCAACAAGGGGACACATTGCTTGGATGACCAGAGCTATGCCAGGGCTACCCCGGAGCTATACTCTTCACGAAAGTGCATAAAACCCTCCCGTCAAGATGGACCCAAGACTTAAAGATGTTTCAATTCCCAACCCATTGAGTGGCATGGGCCATGCCACCCTCCTGTCTAAGACGAAAACCTGGGCCAAAGCGGTGTGTTGGCAAAGGACAGTCCGTTGGCTGATCTCACCTCAACCGCCAGGTACCCCGTTTCCCTCCGCGCGCGTTGCACCTCAAAGTCAACAAGGCGCCCACTCTGTGGGATGGGTGACCTCTCTTTTTGCTGCACATGCGGTCAGCGGTGGGAGAATAGATGGAAGGAGAAAGAAAGAAGGAAGAAAAAAAGGAAGATACACCAAAGTCGGTGTCGCATCCGGATCCCAGAGGGTTGGGGTCCGTGCGCAACACCTCGTCAATGAAGGGGTTACACCTCCTGCAGATGAGGCAGTGTGTCTATTTACATCCTCCCGACCCACGGGGCTGTAACACAGGCTGAAACACACTTAAAAAAAAAAAAAAAGAAAGAAAAAAAAAAAGAAAGACTTACTGCCATAGTGAGGTACGCTTGGAGCAGTGTGAAACAATCTGAAATAAAACAGAAAGCAAGAAACCTATAAATAACTTAATGTACAACAAAGCTATATCCTGACCTTTCAAGTGTTAGAGTTGTAGATCTGTATGTATTGTATTGTATAGTATAAGGTTTTACGGCGCTCGCAACGTTGTAGATCTACTGTAACCTCTCCCTAATTAAGTTAAAGCACTAATGTCTAATCCATTACACTTCCACCACTTGCTAATCATTGATTCTATTCATTTCAACATAAAAATTCTACTTCTGCTGAGGCATAAAATGTTATTGTCTTCATGCTCAGGATGGCTAATCTGGCCACTGGATCATGTGAATAGAGTACAAAAGAACATTCTTGGGTAAAATATATTTTTAGAAATAAGTTACAAAAAATAGTAACCTTCATTCATTGGATTCAGCTATCAGTAACTATAAGTATAAGAAAATTATCAAAGGACTGGTCACAGGTTGTTATAAATGGGACAAACAAAATGATACACCCTGTCCAAAGTTTTAATGCACACTCCAATGATGTCTTTACTACCAAAATACACCACTATTTAATGCATTTGTTTTTTTAATGAACACCTTAGCAGGATAGGAAGCCACATAATGAGATTTACAAATAACTTACTCGTGTATCCCATGGCCACAGTAACTGCGAACCACTGAGTATCCATTCGTCTGGGCGTGCTTCTGTATCACATTTCCTATTTCTCTGTACCGAACACCAGGTTTCACTGTAAAATTAAACAGTTTCTTTTAAGTGTTAGAGTTGGGATTTTTCTAGAACAACAACAACAACAAAAGACAGCAGGTAAAAAAACAGGCATACAAAACGAGGGTTATTTACGTGACGGAGATCACACTTGCCTCTCATCTCAGATTAACTTTGATGTTGTGCTCTAATAGGCTTTTGTTTGTTTTTGTAGGAGTTTTACGGCGCTTGCAACTGCATAAGGTCATATGAGTGCGCGAAACACAAGTTGGTTGCATTAACAACAGTTCCCTGCACAGCTGGGCTCGGGTCAACAATCAGATTTTAAAATGTTAAAATGTTAAAAATTTGAGGTAAATAAGTTCTTAGTTTTTAAAATACTTTTAATTACGAGGGCTGTCCCAGGGAAAACCGGAATTTGGCTGTAATTTGAAACGCCATATTTCTGGACAGCGATTCACCGACGACGAAGACCTCGTGGAAGACGTGAAAGATTGGTTGAAATCCCTTGACGAAAAATTCTTCAGGGAAGGTATCTTCTTCCTGATCCAGCGATGGGAAAAATGCGTCCAGCGGGATGGTGATTACATTGAGAAAAATAGCACATGTTGAGGTATGATGTGTTACATTTTCATTATAATTGGAAAAAGATTGGCGCTTTTATGGCCCTTTTCCGGTTTTCTGTGGGACAGCCTTTGTAACAGAAAATATTTTAATGAAAATTTGATTCACAATTTGCCGTAAAGGGCAAGGGCCTTTATAAAATCTAGGATTCTGTTGGGATCAACGACGGCAAACAGATCATACAGACGAGGCAGCAGGTTTATTTATATTTCCGCGACCAACGGGGGG
>NW_004797440.1:869648-885975 GCF_000002075.1 Aplysia californica
GGTAAGTTTTTTACCGCGCTTGCAGCTGCATAAGGTTATATGAGCGCTCGAGACACATTAAACATTTTCAGCTGGAAGGACATTTTGAATTTTGCACAGGTGGCGTTCGAAGCCTACTGTTATCGATTTTGGACCACCAAAGGGGGAGTCCTTGGTTTTGTACGGGGTCTAGCATTTTTTCGCTTTAGCCCTTTTTTTATTTGGTCCCTAAGAAATGGTTTCCTATTCTGAGCATTATGCTTTTTTAATTTAAAGAAAAGGTTCATAAATTATAATGTGGTTGTAAAGTGTGGCATTACATGGAGGACACATATATAGGAAAACATTCTCAAAAAGTGGACCACATAACAACAGATTCTGTACAAAAATCGACAATACGTCAGTAATTAATAGAAGCATTTGAAAGAAACTTGGCAACCCAATGTGGAGGAGAAATCATTTTTGCCATCAGATTTACTTACCACTTTGTAGTTATTTTTTTAACTATTAAAATTTAAGTGTGAATATTACTATAATGAGAAAGGAGGGTGTCGGGATGAGAGCATTTAATTTATTCATAATTTATAGTATCGTATCACATCATGGGATTAAGAATATGTTGGCAGCGTGACTAAAATAAATAATGGCAAAACTTTCTTTGATGACTTTAGACCATGTCAACCTTAAAATACATTGAATCTAACATGCCCTTTTAGAAAGCTTTCTTTTCCCCTTGATACGGTAACACCCCCATTTCGATGTAATAAGGGACAGGGAACAGAGAGAAAAACCAAATGTATCCACCAACCCATGCCCTATTTCAAATGACCAATGAATGGGCTCAGGTAAATCATGCAAGGATTTGTAGGCCACATTTGCCGAGAGAGTGAGAAAAGATGATTGGTTGGTCTCCGTGCGATTGGACATGGGGGGGGAGGGGGGGGGTGTAGCGGTACATTTACGTCAATGTCTAAACAATTACTATTGACATAAAATTTTCAAATTTGAGGAAACTATAGGAGAAGATAGATCTCTTACCTTCTTGACGTTGAAAATCAATCACCTAGTAATTTACAAAATACCCAATACAATAGTGTTTCGGATACCAAAAATATAGGTTAATTTATATGTACAAAATTCAACGTCCATATATCATTAGTTTGCCTTTTTGATTGGTAGCCAAGTTCCATTTATATTGGTCCAGAAATAGAGCCTACTATATTTGAGAAAGTTAGTCACCTACATTCTGATCCGGCCCAAAAATACGCCCGCAAATGGTGACCTAAATTTCGTCACCAGCGCAAGCTCAACTGACATTGCTAAAAACAGGTCCACTTTAATGCTATTATCATGAGTTAAAACACCTGGGACGGATTTATCTTAGAAATGAATTTAGGCAAAAAAACACATTCACTTACCTTCATTTATAGCAAGCATCAAGCATTCATAGGTAGTCTTCACTAATTTCTTGGTATTTTCATTGACATTTCCAACAAAAAAGGTCTCATTAGCATCTCCATGATATCCTCTATGGTATGCCGATATATCAACTGAGGAAAAACAGACAACAAATACTATATGTTTATCAAAGATTTGTTAATGTAAAAATCTTCTATGCTTGGAATTCTATCAGTCGTCTCTCTTTCAATAGTCATAACAACTGAACAATTTACTTTGAAATAAAGGAAATGTTTAACTTTTGGTCCATCTTTACAAGAAATACTGTATGTGAGACAACGTGGTGAAATAAGGTGCTCGTCAATATAATAAACTCATAGAAAACGGCGTTTTTTTGGCTGCTGGCAATTTTTTTCAAAATTTCTTTTTTTAGCACAATAACTTTAATGTCCTTTTAAAACACATTTCTGCGTGAAATTTACCGAAAAAAGTTGATTTATAATTCCAGTTTCCAAGGACACTCAAGCTTTGCAAGCCACCTAATTTTGGCGGCCATTTTCTCGCTAATTTTACTTCTGAAATCAGGCGACCCCATCTTCAATCGCAAATATCTCGACTTCTATTCAAGATAAATGGATATTTTTACATTGAAAGAAAGGCAAATTAATAACCTTTAAGGTGATACCAGTCACTCCATATGCTCAAAAATTGACGAGCAACTGATTCCACTGCGTCGTGACACAAATGTAAGGATTGATGGCCACACATGACAAAGAGCAAAAAAAAAATTTCAGTGAAAAATTATATCAATGGAGCAGAAGTAAAATAAATTAGAATTTGTGACACTCTCAACTAGTTCCTTGAACACGTACTTTTGTACAGCAGTTAAATGGTATAGCTTGCTCCATTTCGTCTGTCAATAGAAAAAGAAAAAAAACAACCCAAATCATTCTGGGTTTTTCTTTCTAAGGTCTTTGCAAGCACATCTAAAAGTTGGTTGACCAACAGAATCTAAAATCCTATTATTGAAGGTCCCTGCAAACTTAGCCTATGTCTCCTTATGCCCGACACGACATTTAGTCGCGCGCGACAGTTGCTAGTGATGAATTGCGAGGTGTTTATCCTTATGCACGACCACATTGCGCCAATATTTTCAGTGCGAGCGGGGAAAAGCGACAAAACTGTCTCCTTATGCGAGACACGCCTGGCTAAGCCCTGGCGTGACTAGCAATTCACAGAAGAGAGACAGTGGCAAATTTTAATGTCAAGATGGACAAGGAAGAACAAAGTCCATCAGATTCAGATTGAGTTCTACGAGCTTGGACATTTTTTATTCCGTACATGGTCAATCCTGTGTAAGTCCTCCTCCTCCTCCTCCTCCTCCAGTCCTTCTCCTCCTGCTGTCCGTTAAAAAAGCAAAACAGTAAAATTAGATTCACAAAACCTGCATTGGGTGGAATTGAAGATGAACATCCCACACACATACAAACACACACACACACACACACACCACACACAGTGTGTCGACCTGCACTCCTTGGTTAGATATTTTGACTAATCGCGATTCTCTATACAGTCTGCCGCACACGACAAGGCCCTCAATTGCTACATGGACCAATCGCAGGCGACGTTCACATACGACTAGACATTGTGTCGCATGTAAGGAGGCGGGTTTCTTTATAATCTTACTCGATAGATTTTTAGATCGGCAAGTTAGTTTAGTTTAGTAAGAGTCTTACGGCGCTCGCAAATGCATAAGGTCATATGAGCGTGCGAAACATCGGGGACAAGGCAGGTACCCCGAAACAGGGGAGCGTGCGCAAGTTTGTTTTATTCTTAATAGTTCACCGCACGGCCTGATTTTGGTCAATATTTCTAATTAAAATGTAAAAAATTGAGTGCAAATAGATTTTTAAAATTCAAAACAACTTTCTAAATAACATTTTAAGATTTCAAACAAATCCATACAGGCCAATGGCCTTCATAAAATCTAGAATTCTGTTGGGATCAACGACGGAAAACAGACCTTGCAATTTTTTGCATCTAAAATATTTTCTTCAGATCTCTCAGAAGTCTAGACATTCTGTTTAAATGTGTCTAATGGTAAAATCTGTGTCGCATCCGACACAGACCGGCTTCTCATCTCCCTGAAGGAGGTATTGATGTGTCAGGGCCATGTGTAAGATGCATAATCCAGTAAAAAATACATGATTTTTCATGGACTCAGTTTGGGCTTAATGTTGTGGAGTTTGTTGTTGGTTTGAGTCCTCCAATGAGTCTCCCACAGACTGGAGGTGTAGTCTTTTACTTTATTTTAAAAGTCAGTCTGTGGGACAGAGTTCATCGATGATCCCAACAGGAGGGACAAGGATTCCTTCGCCAGGAGATCTACCAGCTCGTTTCCTCGCATGCCCACATGGTTGCTTGGTAGCCATGCGAACACAATACTTTTCCCGGTTTCATTCAAGACGTGTATTTTTTTTGTGTAGCCTAACTATGTTTGGGTATAGAGAAGTGTGTAGTTTGTAAGTGAGGTGATGCAAGACAGAGAGTCAGAAAGGATAAGGAAAGATTTGTAGGGAGAATTTTCTACAGAGTCCAGTGCCATGTCAATGGCAGTGGCCTCCACAGAGAAAATGGAGGCTTTGGGATGGAGTCTCCTCCGATGAGTACTGTTTGAAGATAGGGCTGTGGCGCCCACAGCAGAGTCCGAATTGGGGCCGTCTGTGAAGATTAGCTCCGCACCTGAGTATTTTTCTAAAGTTTTTTTTGTATTCTGCTTTAAATGTTGGTGTTTGTGCTTGCTTCGTTGTGTGTGGTCAGCTGTAAGTCTACTTTTGCCTTGGTGAGGTGCCATGGAGGGAGGTCAGGGAAAAGAAATTGTTGGATGTCTTGTTTGGAAAAATGCATGTTTTTGAGGTCCTCAAGGACTCTGAGGCCGAAGGGTTTGATGAGTTTTCCATGTTTTAGAAGTAGTTTATGTACGCTGGGTTCTCTGGTGTTGAGCTCCGTTTAATTGCGTATTGCAGTGAGAATTGTGTGAGTCTTTTTTTGAGTGCGAGTGATGGTATGTTTGCCTCGGCCTGAAGGCTCTCCACCGGAGAAGTGCGGAAAGCCCCCAGAGCGAGGCAGAGTCCTTGGTTTTGTACTGGGTTTAGCATTTTTAAGATGTGTGGTTTTGCCGATCCGTAGACTTGACAGGCGTAGTCAAGCCAGGATCGTACAAGGGAGATGTACAAGTGGAGAAGGTGTTGTGAGTCTCCGCCCCACTCTGGATGCGATAAAATTTTTTAAGCGTTTAATGCTTTCTGGCACCTCACACGAAGGTCTTTGATGTGTGGTATGAATGCGAGTTCTTTGTCAAATATAACACCAAGGAAACTAGCCTGGTCCTGGACGGGAATCCTTTCCTCTTACAGCGTCAAATCTGGTTGCAGCACACGTTTGCCTGATCGGCAGAAGTGTACTGCAACCGTTATTGACGGGAAAACTTGAAGCCATTATTATTTGCCCACTTTTCAAGTTTGTGCAGCTGCGTTTGCAGTTGCCTTTCCATAGATCTTAGTTGAGGGTTTTTCGAATGGCAGCATATCAAGAAGTCAACGTTTAACGAGCTGTCTATGTCATTTTGGAGGGTCTTTACGATGGAATTTATTTTTATTTTAAATAGGAGAGGAGAAAGGATGCTTCCCTGGGATGGTGGTGAGGATAAAGTGGAGATCATGAAGGTGGTGAGGATGAAGGTGGAGATGATGAAGGTGGTGAGGATGAAAGTGGAGATGATGAAGGTGGTGAGGATGAAGGTGGAGATGGTGAGGGTGGTGATGATGAAGGTGGAGATGGTGAGGGTGGTGAGGATGAAGGGGGAGATGATGAGGGTGATGAAGATGAAGGTGAGAGAGATTTTGGAGGGGATGAGGATGGTTTTCGTGGCGCTTTTTTAGATTTGTATATTCGCTGGATGATGTATTTGGTGTCCTATTGTTTCTAGTTTTTATTTTTGTTTTAGTGTTAGCTGGTCTGGGGCCTGCTTTCGCAGCATCAGGGTATGACTTCTGTCTGTGTCGAATCTGATCCCATTGAAAGACGCCTGCCTCAGCCTGGGCAAAGAAGCCACCCAACTTTGCTCGGCGGGTCAAGATTATCTTTTCTTGAGAATACTTGGGACAGTTCTTTAAACATGCTCAATGTCCTCCCTGCTGGTAATTTGGGCACTGAGGAGCTGACGAGCAGGACTCCTCTGAGTGACCCGCCTTCCCACAGCCAGGGGGCAGACAGCATTTCGCCTGCATTCTAATTTCGTATGTCCGAAGGGCTGACAATTAAAGCAACGCATCGGGTTAGGAACTATACCTGGCACAGCATTATTGCCTGAAAACTATGAATGCATCAGGTCCAGGGCGTAGCCCTGGCAGGGGGTCAGGGGGACAAAGTCCTCCTGAAGCTGAAACATTTTCATCACAATTAACTAATGCCCAAAACCCTGTCTCCCTGAACATTTTCCTTGAATTATATCAATTTATTATATCAATAACAATTAACATTAACATTTTGTTCACCTTATTTTCATCCCCACCAATACTTAAACCCCTATCTCCTGGCACATTTTCCTTGAATTATTCCAATATCCAATTTATATTGATAAACATTAACATTTTGTTTACCTTAAATTAAGATGAGGATTCATTTAAATTTAGCTAAATAAAAAATGTACTCATCATACTGTACCCTTCATCCTGCAAGCAAAATCCCCTGATCACCAACTCTCTACCATCTCTTTTGTTTCTTATTGTTAACGGGAAGGCTGGTGAGATTGCTTTCACTTTTTGGCCGTTCAATTCAACTAACTTTTCAGTCATGATGAAATCAGTCTAGGCCTAGAATCTAGATCTAATCTCTAAAGATCTAGATTCTAGACCTTCTAATGATATATTAATCTATCTTCATAGATCTAGAATATTTCAACACTGCAGAAACTGGAACTACACTTACATGTAATTAGAAATTCACAATCAAATTTAGATCTAGTCTACACTTGATTCACAGATATCATGCAAAGCCTAAGGTTTGTTATAAACACCGCCATTGATAACAAGACGAAGATTCCAAGCACACCGCTGCACACGGCACATGGCCTGTGCCGAGAAGTCGTCGTTACAATTCACTTTCGCATTTTCTCTTAAATTCAGGCAATCATTGCCGGAATGTTGGCTTTGGTTGCAGGCATTCACAAATCTTAAGTAAGTTAGGTGGAATTCAGGCTCGGCAATAAACCGGCAACCGACTCTTGCACCCAATTTGAGTACTTTATTAGCTTTTAGCAGGAAAATTTCCCCATTTTGCGATTGCCGGAAAACAGGCAATTGCCTGAAAACATCCAGGTCTACAGGAATGTATGGCTTAACTTCCAGTCAAAAGTCAATATCCAAGTGTTGGTGCTGATCTCTTTTCCATCTCGCTGCACTATGACACGACAATCGCAGGTAACGCCTGCCAGTTCTCGCCCCATTTCTACCTCACTACAGCCGTCCAGGCGAAAGCTCTTTACAACACCCCTGGAAGTATTGAGACTCCTGTGAGGCTCAAAATTTACAGGGATGCCGCCAAACGACATACATTTCCGTAACTGTACGGAATCAGCCAAGTTGGCAACCTCCACCAAATGGTAGCCTGACCCCTGGGGGAGATTTTCTTGGGTCTAGGAATGCCGCAGGCTCTGAAATCTTTGACATAGCAAAGACACATAGTGAAGTTATTTTCTTTGCCTGATTAGCTTCGGACATCACCAGGTAAGGTAATCATCCTGGCGTTGTCTATTTAGGCAGGTCCCAGATAATAATATTATCGTCTTCTCTCAGTCTTTTTCACTTGCCCTGGCCAGGATTCGCACCCGCTCCTCCTGACAGGGACTTGCTGGGAATTAGGGTAGGGGGAAGACATATTTTTTATTATCCATAGGTATAAACGTTTTTGTTCATCTTCAGGGATCCCCACCCGCCACAGAGTCCAACAAGGGGACACCGCTCGGAAGTCCATAGCTGGTGTCAGGGCTACCCTGGAGACATAGGCTACTCCCAATCAGACAGCAAGAAATCTTGCCTTCCAACCAAGTTTGATAAAAAAAACTAGTTCTATGAACCAGTAGTAACCGATTGAGTGTACAGTAGGCCTCTACACCGGCCCGTGTATACCGAACCCAGGGCCAAGGTGGCGTGTTGGCGAGGATAGCCACACTTCAGCCACTGGGATCCCTTTCTCTGGTCGTATGGGTTGCACCTCACGGTCAGCAGGGTGCTTCATGTTGAGGGGATTCAGGGTTTATTTTTTATCTAAACCGGACCTTCGGTCGACAAATAGGAAAAAAGATAGATGGACAGAAGATATAGCAAGAATGAACAAAAAATGCCACCCTATGTCAGAGAGCTAGTGCCGTACGAGTGGCATACCATTAGCAGGGAGGTTTGCATCCTTTGTTGATGGAACAGCCAACTATTTTTATTTTTTCCCCTTGTCAGCTCAGGGAAGGAGGAAAGACGGTACACCTAGTAAATGTCGCCCATGCGCACCTGAGTGTAGATGGTCATTATCTAAACCGGACCTTCGGTCGACAAATAGGAAAAAAGATAGATGGACAGAAGATATAGCAAGAATGAACAAAAAATGCCACCCTATGTCAGAGAGCTAGTGCCGTACGAGTGGCATACCATTAGCAGGGAGGTTTGCATCCTTTGTTGATGGAACAGCCAACTATTTTTATTTTTTCTCCTTGTCAGCTCAGGGAAGGAGGAAAGACGGTACACCTAGTAAATGTCGCCCATGCGCACCTGAGTGTAGATGGTCATTATCTAAACCGGACCTTCGGTCGACAAATAGGAAAAAAGATAGATGGACAGAAGATATAGCAAGAATGAACAAAAAATGCCACCCTATGTCAGAGAGCTAGTGCCGTACGAGTGGCATACCATTAGCAGGGAGGTTTGCATCCTTTGTTGATGGAACAGCCAACTATTTTTATTTTTTCCCCTTGTCAGCTCAGGGAAGGAGGAAAGACGGTACACCTAGTAAATGTCGCCCATGCGCACCTGAGTGTAGATGGTCATTATCTAAACCGGACCTTCGGTCGACAAATAGGAAAAAAGATAGATGGACAGAAGATATAGCAAGAATGAACAAAAAATGCCACCCTATGTCAGAGAGCTAGTGCCGTACGAGTGGCATACCATTAGCAGGGAGGTTTGCATCCTTTGTTGATGGAACAGCCAACTATTTTTATTTTTTCCCCTTGTCAGCTCAGGGAAGGAGGAAAGACGGTACACCTAGTAAATGTCGCCCATGCGCACCTGAGTGTAGATGGTCATTGGTGACATTTCACCATTGGAGAGGTCGCACCTCCTGCTGGTGGAGCAGTGGGTTTATTTACTGCCCCCAACCCACGGGGAGCCTGCTAAATGGTAAAATGGGGATACAGTACAGGTTTAACTCCTGTATCAACACTATTAGGTTATTTAAGAGGCGGGACCTCCAAGTTTAATGTCCATCTCCGAAAGGACCGAGCTTAATGGGAAATTCATGTATAGTGCCTTTCTCAAGGACAAGATGTTGGACCGAGCTAAGGCTTGAACCCCCACTTGCAATCTCATGATTATGGGGCATAAATATATATAAATATGAAGGGTGCAAGGGGAAAACCCGGCGTTGTCCATTTTTTGAGAAAGAGCTTTTCATAGCATTTATTAGTCTTGACATATTTTCACCATGTAGAAAAACCATCACAGTCCGTCTCAAAGCTCGCGAGGAAAAATTGCAGGCAAGGGAACCAACGATGTCCAATGAGTACAAGGGAAAGACCAGCGATGTCCAAAGAGCACAAGGGGAAAACAAGAGATATCAGCGCAGAGTTGAGATTTATTTCCCCCTACCTGCCCAGACAAGCAATCAGCAGTTGTTTTGAGGTCATGTGACTCTGCTTTGTTTACATGCATTTTAAAAATGGTATATCCCCAGCAGAGACAAGATGTGATAGTAAAAAAGGTCAGAAGAAAAAACCCACACAGAAATGTGTTCTTTGACAACAATTGTGTTATGTCAAAAAACAAAAATTCGTTAAAAATTACCAAATTGGCAGAAAAATGCCAGTTTCTTCAATTTCATTATTTTGACAAGCGCCTGATTTCACCACGCAGCCTCACATATGTTATATACCACATTTTGTATTGCAGTGCTGAGCCTGTAAAACACTGTAACAAGTAATTTACTTACCATTCATTATGTCTCCATCTTGCAAGGGTCTCATATCTGGGATGCCATGGCATATAACTTCATTGATTGATCTATGGATATTAAAAAAGCACAGTATCATTAGATTGTTGTTCTGTAATTCCAATCATTTGGTTTGCATCTTTTTATAATAAACTTAGAAACGCTCATCTACTAAAAGCACAGTACCATTAGACTGTGGTTCAGAAATTCTAATCATTTGGTTTGCATCTTTTTATAATAAACTTAGAAACGCTCATCTACTAAAAGCACAGTACCATTAGACTGTGGTTCAGAAATTCCAATCATTTGGTTTGCATCTTTTTATAATTAACTTAGAAACGCTCATCTACTAAAAGCAGAGTACCATTAGACTGTGGTTCAGAAATTCCAATCATTTGGTTTGCATCTTTTTATAATAAACTTAGAAACGCTCATCTACTAAAAGCACAGTACCATTAGACTGTGGTTCAGAAATTCCAATCATTTGGTTTGCATCTTTTTATAATTAACTTAGAAACGCTCATCTACTAAAAGCACAGTACCATTAGACTGTGGTTCAGAAATTCCAATCATTTGGTTTGCATCTTTTTATAATTAACTTAGAAACGCTCATCTACTAAAAGCACAGTACCATTAGACTGTGGTTCAGAAATTCCAATCATTTGGTTTGCATCTTTTTATAATAAACTTAGAAACGCTCATCTACTAAAAGCAGAGTACCATTAGACTGTGGTTCAGAAATTCCAATCATTTGGTTTGCATCTTTTTATAATAAACTTAGAAATGCTCATCTACTAATTGAAAATAATGAAAACTCACAAACCAACTTCAAATAAGATTAAATGTGTCCGATTCTAGATTTATTACTAAGTTTACTTCACACTAAATTTTCTTTTACTCACTCATTCCCAGGAGAGTTTCCTGAAATTGTATCCAGAAACCGACATTTTGGCACTAATGTAAGGGCCAACTATTAACCATAAATATAATCCAATTATTTTACAAATTTGGCACAAAATACAACCTAAGATGGATCTTATAGATGTACCAAACTTGAAGTATGTAGCTTTAGTAATTTTGCTTTGGAGTGTTGTACAAATTTGGCATTTTTGGAGGCTTTTTTCAAGGCCGAATGAGCAAGAGCAAGCCTACATTGATATTCAAATATATGCTTGTCAGTGTCTAGGTCTATGTACTGTATGCCATGTATAATACTGTTGAATATTTTCATGAATTAAAAAAAATGTATTATGTGTGAGAAAGACAGAGAGAATCAATTCGTCGCCTATCACACGAAAGGGCGTATTCCAGATTTTGGCAGTTTTGAGTTGTTACTACTAGTCGATAGCGCTGCCTCAGATCTATGTTCACACGAAACGGCGTATCCTTAGCTTTAACATAACAGTACTAGCAGTAAAAAATCCAAAAGGGCGTACACTAACAATCAGCGCCGCCGAATCAGACGAAACGGCGTACACAGGCTTACGCCGTTTCGTGTGCAAAAAATTGATCAATTCTATTCGCACGAAAGGACGTATACCTTGGATACGCCCCTTCATGTGAGCGACAGGAATATTTTTGTCTTTTTTTTCTGGCATAGGCCAAGGCCATATAACGTAATATCATAGTAACACTAGGCCCTCCTCTAATGATGCAAGGCCTGATACACAACACAGAGTGCACGCACTGTGTTGCAGCGAATCCTGTTTGTGCAAGAGTGAAAATGAGGCGGGCCTTATTGTGTTGTTAACCTACACTTGGTTACTGTTGCTTGCAGCTTACTGTCACACACAACATGATCTGCTTGCCTGCTGACGATTGGAAACCATTAGAAAAAAGCAAACTTGGGTTTGATCAAATTTAAATGATCTACTTTTTGTCCAATTATACACATGAATATTGCTCAGCTATATTTAAAATGTTTTTCCATTAGCGTATTATTCTACACTCATTAACTGGAAGGCGACGTTATCTAGACCCCCCCCCCACAAACCCAATGTGCAGTGCTACTGACTGAAGTGATAAAAACATCAGGACTTAAGACTGTTATATTGATCCGAAGACAGGTCTACTAGGGAAGCCATGTAAGAAGCCCCTGAATCTTCATATTTCACATACACACACACACACACACACACAAGAAACTCAACCTAAATTGCTCTTTAGCTTGTACTCAGACTATCGGGATTTTTCTTGTGTTTTAGGCCCAGAATGGCAAGTTCGCATTTCAATGAAAGTGACTCCGACTTTGGCAGATGACATTCCGTTAGCTAAACTTAGGAAATGTAGGCCCACATTGACAATTGAATGTCATGATCAACACGAGGCTGAGAATGAAGACACGTCTCTTGGTCTGGGTGACTTCGATGATTCGGACCCATCTTTCAAACCAGGCTAAAGTGAAGTAAAAAAAATGCAAAACTGAAGTATTTGCATCATGCACCAGTTCTCCTCTACTGTGATCATTTCCTAGAAGTTCCAGTATTTTGTTGTCAACGTGGAAAGACGGGGCAATCAACAGACTCTGAATCCATAGCGCACAATGATTTTGAGACCGATGAGACCCAGAGTAGCAACGAACGGCTACCAGGATCATTTGAAGTTGAAGGGTCAGCCCGCCAGGCGTCCCCAAAGAAACAGAAGAGAATCAACACGAAGAACGATGCAAAAAGAAAGCGACAATCTGGCGAAGAGTACATGAGCGCCGACACGAAAAAGGTTGTTCCAGCACAAATGATGAGAAAGGGCTGCGTTGGAATGGAATGTACAAGAGCTTGCCATTGCCATCAGTGTTCTGGAATCTAAGGAACGGATAGGAGGGAGATATTTCAGGACTTTTATAAACTGGCTGACCTGCAGAAGCAGCGAAAGTTCGTTGCGTGGCATATTGAGATGACAGAGCCCAAGGTCGGGAAACCAAACTCTCGACGCAACAAAACGCATGCTTATTACATCACAGTCAATGGAAAGTGCTTGGAAGTGTGTATGAACACATTCCTTGCAGCCTTGGGTATTTCAGAGAAATGTGCCCGAGTTGTTTTGTCAAAGATTAAGGAGACCGGCATTGTGGAAGAAGACAAGTGAGGGGGCAGGCGATCGCAGCAGATGAAGACAAGAGAACAACAAAACAGGGAGATAACCAGTCAACACATTGACAGATTTCCACGCGTGGAATCGCACTACTGTAGGGCCTCTTCCAGCAAAGAGCATCTCAACCCAGACCTCACGTCGTCCAAAATGTATGACATGTTCGTGAAAAAAAACTTTGATCTCCAGCAGGTCATACACTTTCTAATTTCACATGAAGATGATTTGTTCTACAAGAGGAGACTTTCCAGATTTCCAGACAGACAGACAGACAGACAGACAGACAGACAGACAGACAGACAGACAGACAGACAGACAGACAGACAGACAGACAGAGAGGTATGGGGAGGAGAAGAGAAAGGGGAAGATTTGGCGGGGGGATGGGGGAGTGAGGAGTGATGTCTTGGAGGAATTTTATCCTCTACTGGTCAGTCTGAAGACTGAAATTAATTGTGTGAACACTCAAACACAGGGCGTATACATGGGCGTACACTGATTTTGGACAGGACGAAAAATTGAACAATCACACGAAAGGGCGTATGCTGATTGTTTGATATCTTATCATGCCCACAATATCCAAATATCCCAATGGTAGGATGCCATTTACTAAAATGACAAGGGAAAAGGATGAAGCAACCAAAGTCTGAAAATCTTTAAATCGCTCTCCTGAAAAAGTAAGAAAACAGGGATACGCCCTTTCGTGTGATAGGCGACGAATTGTAAGACATGCTCAGCTGATAAAGTGAACAAAAGTGTTTATAGTGCCTTATAAAAACCGCCATTTCTCCATGTATAATGACAGTAGAAACAAAATTCCAGCACCCCTCTACGCAGAATTGGTTGAAAAAATAATAAACTGACCTTATATAAAACTTGAGGTCGTTTTGTATACGGAACAAAACTATAGAACTGAGTAATCTCGGTCGTGGGATGGAATGCAGCCCGCGAGCTGACCGAGATACCTCGGTCACGGGATTGAGTGTGTTAACAGAGACTGAACACATTTTATTCACACACATTATGCTTGTTAAAGTTTCGATAAAGTTTAGCCATCAAATCAGGCTCTCCGTGAACATTTTTGCTTATTGTGATATGCAGAATTTGTGTACAGCAAGAGTGAGTTTACGTGCGCTGGCTGTCAAGATGACCCTATCCCATCCCAGCACACACCCTGACACATGTTTTATACTTGTGTCTAGACTGTATGCAATGTCTTTTGTTAAATGACTGTTTGTCATTTGATATATTCAATTGTAATGCACGCAATAAACACATAATGACCTATGATGCAAAGCTATCAACTGTTAAATGGACTAAAGCAGATTTGTTTGTGGCAGTAGATAAAAGTGCAAAGCAGCATCAGCAGGAGATTGCACTATGTAAGCGCCTTATGTGAATCCCAAGTTGGTTGCTCTCTTCTAAGTATTTGAAAAATACTAGGTATTCCATTAATTTTAATTCACTAAAAAAATAGAGGGACACCTTCTTTGAGTGAGCAAAAAAGACTGAGGTTGGTCTATGCGAGTTTTTCAGTAAAAGGAGCTTAATCCATGACTATACTCACGTGCAACAAGACTTGGGGAATTCAAAGTAATTGAGAGGGGAAGGATAACAATCTCTGTCAACAGTAGCCTGTGAAAAAAAAAGACACCGTCAGTATTTTAAGAGCCATGAACATCAGTCACACAATTGTGTGTTGGAAAAGGACTGATGATAAGTGAGAAACTAGAAATGAAAAAACTACCGGCTGACACCAAAAAGAAGTTTGTTCAAAGAAATGTTAATAACTTTCTTGTGTATGACAACTGACATCAAAATTGACCGAAAGCTAGAACATACATATCCGGATTATGTTTTTCAAAAAAATTAATTGCTGTTAAACAACAGAATTATGATCAATCAGCTAGCCGCTGTACAGCCTGCTTTTGCAGTTTAGATGTATCAGCAAACAAAATCTCCCAAACCGACCTGTTCATGTTTTGTTTTACCCAGGAAGAGAAACAGAATTTTCCAAGCAAAAGGTCCATTTTGCAATGGGCTGCAAATTTTGAAAGTTTTCATTTCATAGAAAATAAGATTTGAATTGTAAACACAGAGTAACACACGGCAGACAGCCTATAAAAACAAAACACTATTGAAAAGGTTAAGGTGGTTAGTCATCATCAAGGCGGGAAGTCATCCCCCAAATCATTGCCGCTTAAGGCATGTCACAGGGTCTGCAAAACAAAGTTTTGATAAAAAAATCGATTTTTGACTTTATCCATTTTTGGATACCTGAATATCTAAAGAATCGATAACGCTTGATGTTTCATCCTAAAAAAGTCAAGTTTTCACTTTTAGAGGCTTTTTCCAGAGAGCCCATATTTCAAAAGTTGGCGGGTTTCTTTTTTCAGATTACAGCCCATAACTGGACCGTGACAACCACCAGGTGCCCCAGAGCGATCCTATCCTGTTTAGCAGTGCTGTGCCATTAAAATTTTTTTTAAAATCATAGAAACTTCAAAGCGCGATGTCACTATTCGTGCTATTCGAATACTGTGTGCGAATAGTTTTTTTCTTATACATGTACATATAAGCCAAAGGTGAGGCCAAATACTATGAGTCTTTCAGCAGCATTCTTTATTGAATATTCACTATTCACAGTCACAGCACTATTCATCCAGAGATTCTCAGCTCAGTGTGTGTCTGCATCTTTACGTATAGCAACCACGGCTTGCACAGCGCGTGGGGTGATGAAACATTTGGTTTTTTGGTGTTTTTTTAAATAACAAAAAGGCGACTGTTGCAGAGGGGGACGGGAGAGGGGGAATGATAAAAACAGGCGACCATTCGTGTCTAGTGTCTGCTTGGAGAAGAAAAAAAAAGGGGGGGTATAAGAGATAGAGGAAAAGGAGGGGGCTGGGGATGATGGGTGAAAGGGAAAGTTATGGGGGAGAGGAAAGAGTACTGCACGCGGTCACCAGAGACGTACAATAATACATTACTCTTCCACTCACATCTGCGCGGGTTAACGGTTAACAGCCAAAGTTTCAACGCGCGGGGAGGGTGGCGGAGAAGTTAGACAAGCCGCCAAAATAATATCACTGCTTTCTGGCTGAGGCTTATCAAGAACCACAACTCGAGAGCTGGAGGAATCCGTAGTTGCCTCCCCCCTCGTTGGCATGGCGGAAAGTGATGGAAGTAGAATGGAGAGGGAATACACTCCGAGATATCATGTGTGATATATTCCTGCGCCTCACCAACAAAATGAGACAGGTTCTTGGACGAAATTTTTTTTTAAGGCTGTAGGTTTCTTTTTTATTGTCTTTTGGGGGTTGTTGCCTTCTTTATAAATTTTTATTTATTAAGTTAGATACGTGTGAGTTTAGAGGGAAAAAATAATGTGAAACAGGCAGGGAAGGAAACAAGAAGGATTAGACAGTGGGGGGGAAAAAACTGTCTGAGAATGGGATGACATACATGTTGGATTTTGTGGATTTCCCCGCGTTATTTGATCGGATTCTTTGTTGGCATGTTTATTTCTTAGTTTCGCTGCTTTGTTTCTTTTACGTTCTCTGGGTTGCTATAGAAACACAGAGTACAGAGAAAATTTGGTTGGAGGGGG
>NW_004797440.1:886075-916799 GCF_000002075.1 Aplysia californica
GGGGGGTGAAGGGGAGGGACTTGGACAAGAGAAAAACTTTTTACCGAGTGAGCGGTGAGCAATACATCTCTAACATGTATTGACTTCTGGTGGGGTTTTTTTTTTATTGGTTGCTTTACTTCATTAATCCTCTCAAATAAAAGCCAAACAACACTTCCCGTGCTTTTGCTTGACATGGTACAATTTGATCAAATCACACTAAATTTAACTGCACAGATTTACATATAAAAGCAAAGACTTCAAGCAATAAATGGTTAAAAGATTCAAGAGAATTCTGTTGGCAGCATAATAGGCCTAATAATCACACTACAAATTATGCATATAATTTTGAATAAATAAAACAAATGGAATGCAAATTTGCAGTCTGAAGGTCAGACAATGCAATCTCTAAAATTACACAACGGTGCAGCGATCAAAGAACCAGCCTGAAATGGACATAAGCAAGGGAACAGAATGTACTCAAACAATCTACAATGCAGCCATTAAGTAAG
Organism: Aplysia californica; assembly: GCF_000002075.1. Taxonomy (NCBI): domain Eukaryota; kingdom Metazoa; phylum Mollusca; class Gastropoda; order Aplysiida; family Aplysiidae; genus Aplysia; species Aplysia californica. The sequence continues at coordinate 886,567 of NW_004797440.1, forward strand.
AGAGAGCACAGACAATGGAACAGGGATTGAGACAAAGGGCAATGTGAGTGTAACAGCAAGATGTGTAATGTGTATTTTTAGCCTAGCCAGCACGGCTTATAATGCTATCTCTTATTTCATTTGTCCCCGCCTGCCATCCCCCCATCGCACCTAGGCCTCCCCACAAAACTGTATAAACCTTTTGGATGATCTCCCCACAAGTAGGCTAGGCTACACGACTGGCTCTAATCACGCACGACACACCGTGATGCGATGACATCACATCACAACATTTATAACCTTGTGCTTCGAATGTCGAGTCAAACTGTAGTGTACAAGAGGAGCTAAGTAAGTCTGTTGGCCTGGGGACCTCCCAGTGTGCACTTCATCTTTCAGGTCAGACCTCCCACCTTCAACCTCCCTGATCCACTTTCTTACTGTTTGAATTGATGGGGCATTATTCCCATTACTTTGCATAAATCACCATGGGCTTCAACTGAAGATTTGCCGAGAACAGTTGAAGATTTGATCACAACTCGGACATCATAGCATCAAAAGGTTGCATCAATGTTTAGCTCAGCCATTTTCATCGGATTTGCCTTGGACAAAGTGCAGAAGTACACCACACTTGACACGTCACAGCTCTATGATGCGTTCACCAATGCAATTGCAATTTAGCATCGAGATTTCTTGACATGACGTCATGATGTCACAAAATTTAGTGGCTGTTGGTTGCATACGTTTTATTTTATGAAGGAGGGAGACTTTATTCAGAGATAGACCTCGTAGTTGACAGAAAAGTGAGAAAAAAGGCCCAATAGCCAGTGACGTTATGAAATACACCATGTACTGATATGAACTAGCCTTGAAAAGGTCATGCCATAGATGTAGATACGTTATCTTTGTGTCACTAAGCCTGAACACCATGTGCAAGATATTGTTGTACGTGATAAATGTAGGCAAACAGGCAATGCCTCTCTCTGGCCTGCAATCAACACATGTGCATTCTTATGTCTTTTTCTTCTGTTTCACCATCTTGAAGCATGTAAGACTTAATGATTTGTGTTATTTGAGGGGTTCTAGTTAGTGCTGAGTAGAGTGCAATCAGGAGCTCATTACTCGCCAGCGGCAGCCTACTCAAGCCCCCCGAGCAGTACCCCCCCCCCCACATGTAGTTGATACAATTGCCTCCCTTGAGGTTCTTCCTGCTCCATGAGTAGTACTGAATAGTGCCCCTTGATTAGAGAGCATGATAAATGCAACATTGCTGCCAAAGCAAGAGATAAAAATAGGACAATATAGAAACACTGAAAGGAAACAGCGGGCAACAAACAAAACCCTCATCAACCATCCACCATGTCACAGTTTGAGTCACATTCAATTTATAATTTATTTTGTATTTAGTAAAGGTTTTACGGCGCTCGCAACTGCATAAGGTCATATGAGCGACAAGGGATGGATGTCAACTGAGAAGTCCTTACAGGGAGAATCAAACTCACTCTGCTCAAATATCTAGCTTCAACAGCACAAAAGTCTGTTTTGACTTTCAAGGCACCTGGAAATAGCGGGTCACAAGAGTGTTTTTGATTGATTAGGTGTTTTACGGCACTATTGACAGAACTTTGGTCATTTAAGCGCCAACAGGTTTCCCGCAACAAAATCAGACATGTTTCAGTAAGAGTCTTTCCGAGCTCGCAACCGCACACGGTCAAACTATTCTCATTTATGCTTAAAGGACGGACAGACATTTATGAAAAATTTTGTAAATATGGTAAAGACTCATTTACATTTGTATATACATGTACAATATTAATTTCAGTGTATGTATATATATATACGACAACCATACATTTTTATATCCTATTAAATAGTCCTATTTCTTTAAAATAACTTAAAATTTTACTAGGGTCAACAATGTTAAAAAGAGTTTTGACATCTTTACGTTTAAAATATTTCGTACGTACATCATTAAATTCGACACATTCCGTTAGGATGTGCTGAACCGTGAAGAATGTGTTGCATGCCACGCAAAAAGGAGCTTCCTCTCTTTCAAGTAAATGTTTGTGCGTGACGTGCGTGTGTCCTATTTTTAATCTCGTATAAATTACGTTTTCTCTTCGTGGGAGAGACAGGGGTTTCCTGGGCGCAAGTTTCGGTTGAATGTAATGGAGTTTGTTGTGTATTTGTTGATTCCAAATTTGGCACCAGGAGGAAGTGATGTGTTCTTTTACTTTCGGTTCCATGTCAGAGAAAGGGATTTTTACTTTTTTTGTTTTCAGGTAGTTTTAGAGATTCTTTGGCAAATTGGTCAACAGCTTCGTTGCCATCAATGCCTACATGGCCTGGAAGCCAAGCTATTGTAATAGTTCTTTCAGACTGATGTGGAAAATGCAGCTTAATCATAAGTTTTAAAATTCTGTTGTCGTAGGTGTCAGAGTACTCTAAAGATTTGAGACAAAAGAGAGAGTCTGAAAGGATTAGGAAAGTAGACTTGGTAGATTGATCTATTATATTTAGGGCCATTTCAAGAGTTGTAGCCTCAGCAGTGTAGACTAAGGCTTCTGGGTGGAGTTTCCTTAAGCTTAAGCTGTGTGGCGATGCAAGGGCAACAGCTCCTACTGAGAAGTCATTTTTGGATCCGTCTGTAAAGAGTTTCTCTGCTTCAGGGTACCTATCTATTTATTAGCTGTTTGTATGAGTTTACGTATGTAGTTTTGTCTGTATACTTTTTGTTGTGTTTTTTCAAGACTAGTATCTATGTTTGGTTTGGTTAAATGCCATGGAGGTATGCTGGACATGGCAAAAAACTTTTATGTCTTTAGAAAAATCAATGTCTTGGAGATCGTTCTGTTGTGTTTAGTTGTATTTGTCTGTGTAGTGTTTGGTTACTTATTAAAATGGAGTTGCCCCCAGAGGAGATTTGGTTGTCGGTGTATATTTGGTTGTAAGTTTGATAGTTTTTTATGGTGAATGTGGGTGTTGGCAATTTAGTTTCTTGTAGACAGACAGATAACATTTGGGGTGTGTGAGGTCAAAAGATGGGAGAGTTCTGCCTGGTTTGCACGCAAACCGCGAATGTTCCACCGAAGAACTGCCATTTTTATTCATTTTGAGGGCACGGGTTCGGTACATTTCTTTTTGGTCGTAGGTGACCGTTGTCTCTGTTTTGTTTGGCTGCGGTCACGGAGGACCGCAGCTTTTTTAAAAGGAGAGTGAGGGGGGGGGGGAGGACCGGAGTCCCGGATGCGGGTAGAGGAGGGGGAGCAGGTGCGCGGAGTGGGTGGAGGGGCTTTATTGGATGAAGGGCGATGGGATGGAGGTTGATGTGGGCGAGGTGAGGGAGATGGAGGTTGAAGCAATGAGGATGTGGTGATTTGTGTGAGGATGATGATGGTGAGGATGTTGTGGGTGAAGATGATGATGGGGGTGATGATGAGAATGACGAGGGTGAGGAAGATGAGGGGGGTGAGGATGAAGAAGATGGCTGAAAGGGTGGTGATGAAGAGGGGGTGTGGGGAGATGGCGGATGGAGAGTGGGAGGTTGGAGGGGAGAAAGTGGACTCCATGTCCTCCTCCGTCTCCGTTTATTGCAGGTATTCTGCCTTTGTCTATTTGTCTGAAGTACCTTTCGGGTTGGGTTTACTGACCCTGGGACTGTCTTCAGGACTTCTGAATACGGTTTTGTTGTATTCTTCTGTGTCGATCCTTTTGGGCAAAGCGTTGCTCTTGCTTGAGCGAACGTTCCGCCGTACTGGGCCCTATGTGTTAGGATGGCTTTCTCTTGACACCACTTTGGACACTCCGTTGAAAATGCAGAGTGAACCCCTGTCGACAATTTGGACACAAGGGATCTGCAGAGCAGGCCTCCCTAGAGTGTCCCTCCTTGCCGCAGCGAGGACACGCTGCACCACGACGACAGCGCAGCTGTGTGTGTCCGAAGCGCTGACAGTTGAAACAGCGCATCGGTTTCGGTATATATGGTCTTACTTCTAGTTCTAGGTATGCGATGTCTAATTTTGTTGGTGGTGTGGGTGTGTTGAAGGTAAGGATCCACGTGTTGGTACAGATTTCCTTGCCATCTCGCCGCACTTTGATTCGACGAGCATGGACAATTCCATCCACCTCCTGAACCATCTCTTCTTCCGTACAGCCGCAGAGCTCTCGGCTTTTGATGACACCCTTGGATGAGTTCAGACTTCTGTGAGGTTGAACACATACAGGGATGCCACCAAACAGGGTGCAGGCCAACAGTTTGCCTGATTCTACACTGGAACTGACCTGTATCAGGAGGCCCGTGGATCCTAGTTTTTTAATGTATTTTGGTTTGTGTAAACCGAAAGCTTTTAAGTGATCTGTGTATTTTGAAAATGCTTAGTGTTGTAAGATTTATGTCCTGTTTTTCATCTTTTGGGGAGACCACCAGAAATGGTGACCACCCCAATGACGTTTTTTTCAGTAAGTCCCAGATGCTGACGCCCGAAACGTCCTTCTTTCTCTTGCCCAAGCCAGGAGTTGCACCTGCTTCTCCTGTCCGGGACTTGTTGGGAATTGGGGTGGGAGAACTTTTTGTTATTGGATCCATGTATTTTACGTTTTTATTCATCTCCAAGTCCAGGGCTCCCCACCCGCCACTGAGTCCAACAAAGCTAGCATCTGCATTTGTCGCGGAGGCGACCCGCGAATCGCGGCCGCCTTTTTTGGCATTTTTTAGTCCGCTAATCGCGGCCGCGATTTTTGTGTTTTGAAAAAAAAAAATTAAAAAAAAAAATTAAATAACACCACCAAGGGGGAAAAACGTTTAAAAAAAGGGAATAAATATTGGAGAAAAAAAAACGAACCTCTTTAGTAGGCCTAATTTACTTTTAGAAAGAAAGTTAATTTTTACTTCGTCGCTTTCTCACTTGTTGACACCATGTTGATTTGTTATTTTCGTGTGAAAAATATTACTACACTACATCCTTTTAGATTTATTTATTGCTTTTTCTCTTTTATTGTTCCCACTTTGTTGTGTTTCACTTTGTTGGTGTGTTAATTTTTTTGTCGTGTTATTGTTCTGATGTGTTGTTTTTCTTTCTTTTTGTGTTTATATAGGCTTTTGTGTAAATATAATTTAATTTGATGTTGTTCCTACCTTTTAAATATATGTATAAATGTGTTATGTAGAGCGTGTCTCCACCAAAACCGAACACATGTACTGACACGGGCCCCTTTTGTGTCATTCCATAATTTACATGTAATATCCTGTACTTTTTCTTGAATTAGGGTTAAAATGGCCAATCTTCGGGTAGATGGACGCACGTCCTTATACTTATAATTTTTGTGGTTGTTTTAGTGCTGTTCTAATTTTGATTTCATTCTATTGTTAAACCTTTATTTTTCACGTTTTTACACTCTGTGTGGCTACAAATGATATTCTGGATGCTTAAAACAGAGTACAAGAAATTCTGGTGCTTTAGGCTAAGTTGCCTCTATCAACGTATTGCTGTATACTTCTTCACAGAGTTGAAAGCTTGAAAATTAATGGCAACTTTTATGGAAACTTTTTCAATTTTTGTGGCAACTTTTGGACAAAAAAATGGCAACAAACGCAGATGCTAGACAAGGGGACACCCCTCGGAAGTCCATAGCTGGTGTCAGGGCTACCCTGGAGGCATACTCCCAAATGGTCGGCAAGAAATCTCGCCTTCCAACCAAGATTGGCCAAATAACCAGTTCAATGAACGAGTCATAACCGGTTGAGTGCAGTAGGCCGCTGCACCCGCCTGTCTAGACCGAATCCAGGGCCAAAGTGGAGTGTTTGTGAGGGAAGCCACACCTCAGCCACCAGGGTCCCCTTCTCTGGTCATACGGGCCGTACCCCACGGTCAACAGGGTGCCTCACGTTGCAGGAATTTGGAGTCGATTTTTTTCTTGACCGGACCTTCGGTCGGCAGATCGGAAAGAAAGAGATAGATGGACAGAAGACATAGCAAGAGCGGACAAAAGATGCCACCCCAACGTCAGAGAGCTAGTGACATATGAGTGGCATCCCACCAGTGGGGCGGGGGGGGGGGGGGTTTACACCCCCCGTTGAAGGACAAAAGAAGAAGGAAGAAAGATGATAGAAGACATTTATTTAGTAGAGGGTTTTACGGCGCTCACAACTGCATAAGGTCATATGAGCGCCAAGGGGTGGGTGTCAACAGAGAAGTCCTTCCAGGGAATCAGACTTACTCTGCTCACCTCTCTAGCTTCAACAGCACAAGGTCTGCTTCGACTATCGAGGCACCCCGGAAATAGCAGGTCACAAGAGAGTGACAAACATACAAAAGAAGTAGAGGAAAAATGACAATAGTAAGGATTAGGAAAGAAAAAGCAGCAGTTCCCTGCTGCAGATCAGGCACAGTTATGAGCGTGACATGATGAATCAGCCCATTTATAATTCTACTGTGCATATGAACAAGAAATGTCCCCCCTTTGAGAAAGGCCTAAAGACACTTCAGTCAGTGGCACCGCCCCGGGGGGTACATTCAATTTAAAAGAAGCACAGAGATAAGGAGGAAAAGCATACGGGATGAAAGAAACAGCATAATGTCTTACCTCATGCACCAATCTGTCTATTTCATCAGTCGTGATGCCAACAGCTGTGGCATCCGCCGCTACATCAAGAATTTCACGAGTTAGCTGAAACACATGAAAACAGTTGTCCAAATTGTTTTGGATCCAAACAAGTGAAAATCTGTTTGATGTAACATAAAGTGGTTAAAATGGAATCAAAGAAATGATGAACTTCAGCAGAATATTACAGAAAAGAAGTAAAAACAATTACCAACCAAATTGGTACCATCCCTGGGGCTGCCCAACAACCAGCATATATACTATATATGTTTTAGTAATCAACAAATAAAAAAGTAAAAATTTGTAATATCTCCATAGATAGTCTTCTTCCCTGAGGTGTCGAGGACAGAGAATTTAAGTTCAAGGATGAATGTGACAAATACAAATAGTGAAAGAGGTCTTGGTGGGTTCCTCACTGTCAATTGAGGGAGAAAAAAAAGGAGAGGCGGGGCGTGTAAGTTATGGGCTGTGAGCTTGAATCTGTCAAAAACAGAAGATATGGATGGAACAGAACTCACCAAAAGCCTGCCTGTGATCCTGATTACTTAACCCTATACATACGCCCTGGGATCATTTTGTACCCCCGGGGTTGTATTCTTCTGTCCCCGTTGTTTTATGCACCTCGCATAATTTAGCAAAATTTGATCATTTTTTGCATAATTTCTGATTATTTTCCTTTCTCATTCTTTGTTAAAATTAACAGAATCGCACAATTTCACATTTTTAAAGCTCAGTTTGCATAATTTCAGATCTTTTCTTGCATAAATTGACGAGGACAGATTCTTCACATTTTAGAGAATACTTCTAATACAAAGATTTCTTTGAAACTTTCAGTGTTTCTCAAAAATTCATTTTGACAGACTGCTATGCAAAGCGTTCGGATCGGATTTACAAGTAAATTTCCTCTTTTAAAGTGGTAGCACAGAGTTCCCCACGTCGTATGGATACGATAGTAAAATAAGACGTATGGATAGGGTTAACAGAATATCTACCAGCACACCACACCCGATTGCTTTAAGTTTCAAACATGATGGTATTTTTGGGGGTTTTTTAAAAAATATTTCCCGACTGACCAAAATATACAGTACAGCATCACTCACAAAGTAAAAGTGTAGGAACTTTTTCAAATACACGTTCACCTTACTCCTGGTTAGTCTTAAGTTTAGTTAGAGTTTTATGGCGCATGCAACTGCATAAGGTCATAGAGAGCGAAATACAAGTTGGTTGCATTCACAGCAGTTCACAGCACAGCTTGATTTTGGTCAATGTTTATTTTGAAATATTAAAAATTTATGGTAAAAATCTCAGTTTTAACTCTTTTCCTACCAGGCCAAAATCCACCACTGGCCCAGGGCTTTTCCCTGGGCTATTTTTACGCCCCTACCCCACCACAGGAAAATATCAAAACATCCAGCTAAACACACTCAAACCATATCATATGGCCCATCAAACTGAAAGTTAAAAAATAATCTATCAGATGGTGATACAATATTGAAGATTTATTCCAATTATATAAGTTTGGGGTTTCTAAAAGTGATTAGGCAATATTGAAGGTGTCATATGAAATCAACAATTTTCCAGCTTTGAAAGGGCATATCTAAAAAAGTACAACAACAGCATGATTCAAACTTCCCAGGTAGGTTGCCTCAAGTACTGCTAAGAAATGCTGAAAGTTATGTATGTGTACCTAATATAGAAATAAAAATATGAGACATATACTGAAGTCAGGAGAGCGCTTTTCTTCTCAATTTTACGTTTCGAAGGGACAAAAAAAGCTCTGAAATGACTGAAAATCGTCTCTCAGAGCTATATTTTCTTTCGTATCTGCTAACAGGAAGTCTATTCTATTATTTTGAAAACTTGGATCGGCCGAGAATTTCATTACTGGATTAGAGTATATAGCGAGCCACTCGAGCCGTATTTTGCGGCTCTCGTTCCAGCAAAGCCAGGTCTGCGAGTCGCCGCGACTCGCAGTAGGGAAAGTGTTAAAATAACATTTTACGATATTTACAGTTTCTTGTTAAAGCCAATGGCCTTCATAAAATCAAGAATGCTGTTGGGATCAACAACGGAGAATAGATCTTTTAATTACAGACGGGGTAGTGGGTCTATTTATATTTCACCGACCAACGGGGGGGGACTAAACTATATTAAAACATATTTTCTGACAATAGCATAAGGCACAGATAAGTCCTGTGTGACAGGTATGACGGACAATTTTAACTAGTTTAGCTCTTAACTTTTTAAAAAAATGAATCTTGATCTGGGCCTGTGGAAAGGCCAGAACATCAACTGTCAAAACCAAGTTTGGGTTTCTGCATTCGCGTGATTTAAAAAGCATGCAAGACAAAACTTATCTAAGAAAAACTTTATAGATATAATAGGCTAAGAGAGCATGTACTGAGAGCTGGAACTGGAAGGACTTTGAGAGCGTGGAATGTAGTGGTACTGAAAATCTGGCTATCACTGCATCATGGACTAAGTATTGATTTTTTAAAAATATTAAATCACAGAACCAGTTTTAATAAGTAACAAACTACCATGATGAACAGGCGTCCAACATAGGAATAGGAGCGCTATACCGCACAACATTCTAATCATAAAAGATAGTTTCCAGATCTTATCCTCCAGCATCGTGTCAGGCAGTTCAAGTTCAAATGCACCTAAAAATAGGTTTTCTTTTTGCTTTTTTCCACCAGCATAAGCCCTAAGCAAGGTCCGGTGGGGGTCAGAGTCGAAGCCATGGAAGAATTGAAATTCAAAGCTTTCAGAGTGTTGAAAATGGCATTTCTCCATTGCCACTATTCAATTAGTCATCGCACCATTGACAGTAGGCAAATCCAGGACCACTGATCTTGACGATACAATCACCAAGACAGTACTAAAATCCTCATAACGGTACTGACCAGTTATCTAGACCTAGACAGATTTGAAAAAAGTTTTGCTCTGATACAGATTTTTTTCTACATTCATAATTAAATTCAGTTTTCAAGATAAATGCACAGATTTTCCAGCTGCAGTAAGAACCCGAAGATATAATCCTTCAGAGCAAGGTTGTAAGGTGCAACTGTTGTATTGGTTTTATTTAGGTTTTTCTTGTGTAACTTCTGACGTTTGAGAGCAGTTTTGACACCAGTGAAACTTAAACGTAAAAGTACAATTACGTAGAGCCGATCAATGCTGAATAACATGTACTCGCCTGAAAATGCACTCTCATCTGTAAATTTGTGCAACTTTTACTTTCTGAAGGCTTTAAAACCTATGTCCAAAATGTTCCTGTGTAAAATCTTTTTGCTCATAATGTTCACTTTGTAAGGGAATTTAGAGATCTAAAGTTCGTTTATAACCGACATAACACACTGTGAGAATAAAGAATACGGCAAAAAGGGACAGTTTTATCGTACTTATGAATACGACGTAATCAGCAGAAGCGAAAGAGTGAGTTTTTCGCAGAGGTACATGTTAGTACACGTGTATTGTTAGTATTAGCCGTAAGTACACGTTTGCAACCACTCCGCCATCTCTCTCTCTCTCTCTCTCTCACACACACACACACACACACGCACAACACACACAAACGTGAGCACACGATGATTAATGACGTGAATACATATATTGCTTGGTAACCTTTCCTGTCACCACAATTTTTATCAAAGTAGCCTACTAAAATTAAAATTATGAGGCAGGGAAAATATTTTGTTTTGTTCCTTGGTTTTGTGGTTCCGAGGGTCAAGTTGAAAAGGTGACTTGATTGGTTGATCTTTTTTTTAAATTCCCGACTACATCAACTGATTTCATTCCATACAACATCAACTGATCTGTAGTCGACTATGTAAAAATAAACCTCTGTAAGTATAACGTTTAACATATCTAAGCCACTAAAAAAGAATATAAGAAGAAATAATCAAAATATACGGCAGATTTTCATACCTTACAAACAACTTTCATTGCCTCCTGTTCTTCATCATTAAGAACTCTGATGTTGGTAGTTCCCCTCATCTGCTTTTCACTCTCAGACACACCTGAAAGATCACACTCAGACATGTAGAAATTTTATCTGTTTGAAATAAACAAAAAAGGTGCTTTGCAAAATCATCAATGTCTGGTCTGCAGAGTGACAGTAGAAATGGGGCCTATATTTCCATCATATAAATACAGTTATGTTAGCTAAACACGTACATACAACAAAAAAAGTAAGTCATATCTATATCTTAGAAAACGTGGTAAGCACATCGAAAAAACATTCCTATATCTTTGTAAGATTGAAAATGCTTCCCATTTAATACTTTCCTTTTCATTTTTTTTTTCAAATGTATCTGATGATAAAAGAAAATAAAGCATTTTACCTGTTGGATGATTAGCATAATCTGGACGCATTATATTGTCTGGTACTGTCCTTGTAGCACTCTAGAAAAAGAAAAAAATTCAGTGTATATATTTTACAAATAATTATGCACCAAAGCTCTAAAAGATTGTATTTTGCATTCCCTTTCCCTTTGAACAAATAAAATAATATATAAAGAATAATTGTCCTTTTGTCAATGTCTAACAATGACAAAAGTATCTGAAAAGTAGAATATTTCTTGAGAGAGAGAAAAGAAGTTCATTTAAAGGAGTAAGATGGTTTATGACTTCTGCTACGGCAATTGAGACCAATTCTGGATATTAAGAGTTTGCCACATTTTGTCCTTTGAACAATCATCACTGGGTACACCCAATGCAGTAACTTTTCATGTTACTTCGGTAAATACTCATGAAGCATGTCAAACAAGGGAAAGACCCAACAACTTACAATGTTACTTTATCAACACTGACATTATATTTTAATTTATTGACTTACCAGAGGTGCAGGCCGTAACAATCCAGTGAATCGAAACCCTGGATATGGGTTATACAATCCTTGACCATCTTTCTCATCTCGATTTGAAACCTCTGAAATTTAATTCTAAAGCATTAACAAAACAAGTATAAAATGGTAAAACATATTTTTGTTTGGTCGCTAGCCTGTAGAAGTGCCATGCAAAGTTTCATGGGCACAAGTCAATTTGTCAATGAGCTAGCTATAATTTTTCTTAACACTGTCAGAGTAAAGTGAACAAGCTATAGACATTGCCTCTGTGATTTTGAAAATGTCCGTGTGTTCCTTTTACAGTGTAGCAGCCCTTTAGTGGAATATTATTTTCTTAGTGCTTTTTTGTGACGTTGAAAGGCGAAACCCATATTTTGTGATTGTGAAGGGCTAAACAGCAATAGACTAAAGCAATGTAGATCAAGAGAGAGGTTAATCAAGGCAAACCTAATCTAAAGCAATTATATAGATCTAGAAGCCAGGTGTGACTATGAAAGGCTAGACAGCAATGTAGATGTAAAATGTCTCATTGGCGTAGACCAGTAGGAGCAGTGACGCCAAGGCGTCGACCCCGAGCAAAGCCGGGTATTTAGCTAGTACGTAACAAATGGCACCGTGCAACGTCACAGTGAAGATTATGTGTATTCTTTTGAAATAAGAGCAGGAGGAAATAAGTAACAGAAAGTGCCAAAAGTACACCCTGAAGTTCCATGCAGATCATCATAAGGTCTTCTTGCTCAGGAGTAAAGTTTAATCCATGGTGTCTCTCTTTCGCCTTTTCTCTTCTGATATGTGAGATTCCCTCTCTGACTGGCTGAGATGTTGCCAGACACAAAACTCACACACTAATCACATCCGTCTGTGTTTTTGCTTATAGATTGAACATTGAAATGTACTTGCACTCATAAGGCAGATTGTTCATGACCATTGAAGGCCGTTTCGTAAAAATTATGAAGCTCCGACAGATTACAAAAACAGGGTTCAAGATACAGTAGATAAATCTAGAGCTTTGCTGGCAATAGTGGCAGGCAACTCTCGGAAGCATTCCTACAGATTTGATGTGGACAGAAACTCCTTGGCTTGCTCGCCCCTTGTGGATTGTTTGGTGGTGCAGCGGGCTTGGGCTCTTCTAAAGCACTCTTTACAAAATACTGTAGCATCCAGATTGTCATCAACAAGTTCCCGAGACGGTTACTCAGGATCTGATGTGCAGACCGTCACCAACGAGGAACTATTTCAAATAGAACTAAAAGAAAGCAGTAGAGATGGATTAGAATCAGACAGCTACATAACAAAGAAAGTGGTAGACTGAAATCTACAAGTTCAGCGATTGAAGAGAAGGCCATGTGGAAGCTGTCGAAAAGTAACAGTGAATGATGTACAGAAAAGTGGAAAGACATTTGAATAATGTTCAGAAGCCAGCCCAGGACAAGGAAAAGTGGAAAGTGTTTGTCAGTCCAGGGTGAGGCAGGCAATGATTCAACCAGCATGGGCTCTTCTACAGCACTTAACAATGGGTGAGCCCAGTCACAGATACTTTTTTCCATGATTCGTGTACTTTATTAGATGATATTTATTTTTTCACTAAGAACTGATTCTTCTACTATTTCCTTGCTGGCGTAACAAGATGGATGTTCTGCCACTTTCTTTGATGTCTAAAGCGGTTCAAGTTGCTCAACTTCGCCTCATTCCTTTTTTCGTTTGGGTACTATGATATCATGATAATGCTCTTTCAAGGTTAAACGAGTTGGGACTGTAAAGCAACACAGGAAAAATACTTTCATTTGCAATTTATACTTTAGTAAGCTACTTTTTTTGCAAATGAGCAGGAATGAAATTGTAGAACTACTACTATAGTGAAGTTCAAAATTCGTGGCGCAACTTATTATGAAATATTTCTTTAACGGGTGAATAAATGGTGAGCAATTGAGGTTAGATTATAATTTTTTTGTCATTTATGTATAAATTACTACACATTTCCGTCACGCAGAAAATGGGATTGTTCACAGCACTTCCCGCTTCTCACACGCACTTTGCATATATAAGGCTTATGTCAAAGCTAACCAATGACACTTTTTAGTGTCAAAACTTGTTACAGAACAAGAAATTCATTTTATTGTGAACACCTTTTCGCACTGAAGGTTCTCAAATCGTACGATCAATATACATAATGTTGCAATAAGAAAAAAATGACAAGACTTGCTTTTAAAAGCGATATCGTCCCAGCTGTAAACCTTTTAAAATCTGTAGAAACTATCCACTGGAATTTTTACTGGTATTTATTAAGAAGGAATTTTCTAGAATACAGGTAACAGGTGTTTACAAAAATATTGATCTGTTAAGACAAATTTATAAGTCATTGTGAAAAATTTATGTCCAGTAGTTATAGGAAATATTTGACAATAAGTTGCACCATTCATTTTTGACTGCATTATAGTAGGACACTCGCATTACATATCCAAAGTTGACAGTCATTGTGAAATAAAACAATCCGGTCCTGCAACTATGAAGCACAAATTTTATTAATCATATGACCGAGAGCTTTTCCCAGCAAAATGCATGCTGACAACATCATAAAATTATAATACATGGCCCGGAAACTATGAATACTGACGGACGATTGTGTTTGCAGTCGCGTCGATATTTCAATGGTCTCCAGAAGCGTTCATGTCGCCAACAGTCAGCCCTGCGAGTCACAAACACAGGTGTGGAATTCACGGTTTCTTCAGAGGTGACTTTTGGGGCACGATGTTTTTCAGATTACGTCAGATTACACGTTTGAGTTGAGATAATTGAAAAACAGTTTTACCGGGACAAATATCTCACCAAGCATTTTCAAGATGACAAAAAAATTTTTTCCCGAAAAATAGTGAAATTCACGAATTATATCAGGCGACCGACGACTGTCCATTTAAGTCTTTAGATGTGGGCTGATACCTGGCACACAAAACCAATGTTATTAATATAAAATAACAGTGCATAATACACACTGTTTCCATACAATTTGACAAATGTCATTGGCCTTCCAAGATTCTCAAAAAGGTCCTTATGAACACCAAAATGAAAGTCCTGAAATGCTATGTTTGGTCAACCCTTCTATATGGCTGTGAATGCTGGACAACCACTAAAGACAGTGAAAATAAAATAGAAGCAACAGAAATGTGGTTTCTTAGGAGACTGCTGAGAGTATCGTGGAAGGAAAAGAAATCAAATGAGGTAGTGCTTGATGAAGCCCACGAGGGATGCTCAATGTTAAAAACAATCAGGAAACGACGAATGCAGTTTTTGGGACACCTGAACAGACATATAAGGGTCTTGAACATCTAGCTCTCACTGGCAAAATTGAGGGCAAGCGAGGCAGGGGTAGGCCCAGAACAACATACTTCTTAGGGAACCTAAACAAATGGGTAACAGGGAAAGATCAGGGAAACGTAGCTTTTTTGAAAGCAAAGGAATGAATTGAAAACCATGATCACTGATGTCTGTCGCAGATCTGGCACGGGATGATGATGATGAGTTAAATATCACACATAGATTGTATTTTCTGAAAATCTCTCATTAAAAAAACCCACTATCTAAGCTCCTGCAATGCTAAAGTAAAGTAGTGCCAATGTCACTGTACGAGAAAATCCCCCCCCTCCCCCCCTATGTTTGCAAAATGAAGAAGCAACCAATGCATTCTTTCCCCAGCATGAACAAAACATTATAACAGTTGTTTTGCATGTTTTATGACGTCTGTACTGTACCCTTGTCCTGTGGTAATAAACTAGAGCACTTACTCGCTAACTTGTGAAGTTTCTTGTGTTCATCCCAGGAGCGTTTGAAACAAGCCTGAAATAAGATGTGAGACATTGTGGTAAAATCAGGTACTTGTCAAAATAATTAAATCAAAGAAAACAGCATTTTTCCGCCGGTTTGGCAACTGTTACTTAATTTTTGTTTATTGGCTCAACATCTAAAAACACGTTTTTGTGTGGATTTTACTGAAAAGCGTTTAAATGCACAAAAAATGTAAATTTGCAGTTTCCAAAGACTCTCAAGCTTTATAAGTCTTAAAACTTTGGCGGCCACTCCTTAATTTAAGGGGGCTCGCGGGTCGGGTTTAGGGCCTCCAGGGCTGATTTTCCCTCACTCTGAGCACTTTTTACTTTGGGTATTTTCCGATCTATCATTTAGTCTAGATTTTATTGACACTAGTCCCTGAGTGATTGACAATAACAGAATTCAATTTTACTATGTTCTACGTTATGTACTAACATTTTCGATGTTTAACCTTGGTTTTTTTCCCCAAAACACATTTTATCATCACTTTTTGCTTGTGTGCCGTTTTTTTCCTCCACCATTTTTTTATTTTCCAACACAGAGACTTGAAACTTGGCACGTAGTTAGAGAAATGGTTTGTACTTGAAGTGGCTGGTTAGTCTTTTACAATTTTTTCAAGCCAAAACTATTTTTTACAAATCAAATTCATTCCCCACAACTTTGAGAACAATTTTGGATACTTTTTAAGTATAGTATCACAAATCAAAATAGCTAATTAAATAGCCAGCTGCATGCACCTATTTATTTGGGACATTTTGTTAAGTTACGGGATTTTAAAAAGGTAAAAAACTTTCCATGGCAACAGCTTATGTAATCCAGTGGGTCAACAGTTGAACATGAATCTTTTTGTCTCATACTTACTGCCCGTGAAAAAAGTTGTTTCAGTTTGTCTTTAGTTAAAAATGTTGTCCTGTAAGTATCGAACCCCCTTAAACTCTGAAACCAGGTGACCCCCACCTCCTTCAATCGCAAATATCTTGACTACCATACCAGGTAGATGGGTAATTTTTTAAAGCAAAAGCAAGGCAAATGAACAAGCTTTAAGATGATACAGTGGAACTTGATTCATCTAAAGGAGTTGGATTCCCCTTTTTTAAAAATGAAATCAGTAAAAACAAGTCGGATTCAACAAACACCGTAAATAAGCAAGCTCAGATCAAATGAAGTCACTTGCAGGGTGAACAGCCCACGCTGATGTGGCTTGGTTCATTATTCCCCCGCAACGAACCTTATCGGTTCCTGAAAACCATCCTTGGCACCTGTATCGTGAACTATTATTCACGCCTATGTTTATATTAAATATAAAATGCAACCAATCAGAGGCATTTTTTCATACCAACACACGCATTGTTAGCACACACACATGTTTTAGTCTGTGTCGGGATCAGATGGGCAGCCAGCACATGTATGTGATGTATGAATGTGTGTGCGTGTGTCTGGAGGGAGGGGCACAAACCGTCCTTGCCAGGCGGGGAACCGGAACGGCAACATCACAGTTATTTTATTATCCCCGGTTATTGATCAATATTACACAAGGATAAACTGAACTTGACACATATAACATATGAATTGCGCACTGGACTGTGGAATCAAACGTTGCTGTATGGTAGGCTCTAAACAGTAATAGAACTTTTTCAGAAAACAATATGTAGTTATAATAGATGACACAGGCGTTCAATATTTGAATGAATAAGCCCTTTTACAGAGTACGCTTGGTAGAGTTCAGTGTATTTTCCTGGAATTTTCCAGCATTTCTTCGGTACGGTATATCAAAGAAAAGAAAAGGCCTCTCATTTGAAACCAGAGGAAGTCAAATACATATAAAATTACTTGCTCGGTGCCTATATCTACATAAAAACCTCATGTTTATTATAAAATTTATATATATATAACGAACACTCAAATTCAACTAAATTGAAGGTCAGTTGAATTCAGATTGCACTGTCCCTACATGTATGCCCAAAAATTGAAGAACGCCTGATTCTACCATGTAGCAACTCAATGGAAGGTTTTTCTTGTTTTGTTTTTCTTTTTTTGGGAGGTTTTTTTTTGTGATGCTGATTTTATGCAAAATGAAATGTAGTGTCAGATGAGAAAGACTGAGTGCCACGGTAAAACAGATTGGTCGCCACCACTCTGCGAACGAGCAACACTTCTGTTGAAAGTTCAAGGTGATCATGTCCAGTGCTACGGACGGGATCTGTGCTGGATGATACCTGGAGGGTTGTCCTTAGATATGAGCCATGATGCAGCGGAAACAGGCGCTTGTCAATTTTTGGGCACCTGGAGTTACAACTAGCTTCAACAGCTTTTTTGAAGCTTAAACTGACTTAACATTCAACTCCTTTTCATCATTGAAATCGCGGTAAAACATTTAACATACAAATGTTAGTGGTTAAGTGGAATATCCAAGAGAAAGTTTCTTGCTATTGTCTAACATAATAGGGGCTTTCTGTAATTGCTTGTTGTTTGACAATTAAATTTAAACGCCCAAACACCCGACAAAGCTCCTTCAGAGACAGTCTATGGTACTTCAATGTGCGATTCATTGCAGTTGAACAATTTTTACCCCCAGGAACACAATTCACTAATTGATTGTAATTCACTGCAGAATGCCACAAAAATAAAATTCACATCACTGCAAAATATGATTTAATAAAACTAACTTACAGCACAAACAGAAATGACATAATCGACAAACTTTTTAACAATTTGTAATTGAATTTGAGCAGGTCAAATTCACAGCGCCACTTTTGACCATGTTACACTCACTACCAATTATAGTTATTTCGGTAAATTTTTACTTTTGCTCCCGCACAGATACACTGTCTGCTTAGGGGGTCAAACTGTATTGTTTGCCGCAGATCACACATAAAGCCACTAAAACTGTCGCAAATCAATAATTTTAAAGAAAATTTCCAACCTAACAGCAAAATATCAAATTATGGGTTAAAACTACTGAGTGGCATGCCCCCCCCCCCCCCCCCCGTAACCTCCCAGATTTTTTTAAACTTCAAGGAGGCAGGGCCCCCTGAAACCCCCTGATTTGTCCAACGCACGGTCCTAACCTACATGGTGAGGCTTAGAAGTGTGATATAGCTCGACTAAAAACCATCAGATATTTCAAAAACGATTAATTTGCGACAGTAATGAAGTTGATATTTGTCTTCAGCATTCAATATATTGGACACCTGGTAGGTAAGTGTGAGACAGGAGTGAAAGTAAAAGAATACCATTATTTCCAAAAAAATTAATGGAAACTGGTGAAACTTCCACAAGATATCAAAAACATACATGTATAATTAAGCGAAACTGATGAAGAAATAGATTCAGAGATTCAGAGGCAGAACGAGCATCCTTGTTTTTATGGCTTTTATGAAAGGCAGTGTCAAGTGACACAGAGTGAAAGTAGAACTCGTTTGCGCTGGAAAACATGCTTTTTGCTTATATACTTTTATACAAACTTTTGTTTTCGAAATAATTTTTTAAATTGTTATTGGTGCTAGATTCTTAGACTAACTTAAGTCTAGAGTAGAGGCAGTAGTCCACACTATCCTAGGCATACAGTGGAAACTATATACATAACACGGCCGGTAATAACAGGATTTTTTAAATCTCAGTTTTTTCCTACTCTTTACCTCTATTAAAAGTTTTATTGGCAATAACAGGGCCCCCCATCAGAGCCCAATCAGTTATTGCAAGGACAAGGACTCGTTAATAATGTGTAAAAAGTAAGAGAAAGAGAGTAACGCAGTGATGGAGCAAGCCCACGCAAGCCACGCCATTGACTGCAAGCACATGCAGCGGGTGAAGCGAGAGAGGGCTGCGATGTGCTAAAGGACCTTACTATATTTTAACATCAGTAATAGTAATGCCATAAAAGGGTTTTTTAAAAATAAATAAATACATGTAAGTCTACTGACTTTCCTAATCTCAAGGACTTCAGAATAGAACTCTCTTTCCTATCTAGAGTTCAGTGAAAAAGACGCGCAGCGCAGGTAGACCATAGTTCCGCTGCGAGAGAGGGCCTCTATCAGGCGTGCGTTGTCGCCCACAGAGCAGCCTCCATTACTGTATTATAACCTCCTTGGGTGTGCTGCAGACTTCGATCTAGCCCTCTGCCTAGCTACATGCACGCGTAATGTGTCATGCGCAGGCCTGACATATGACCAAAACCCCTGTTCGTGGGTACTTGTGGCAAGGGAAACTACCCATGAACAAATAAAGCTGGATTAGTCAACAAATGCTTACTTTCCTTGCATTTCCGATTTAACAGGGATCTGATATAACAGGACTTTTTCTCTGGTCCCATTATCCTTGTTATATAAGGTTTCCACTGTAAAGTCACCTTGCCAGTCCCCTAACCCCTCAGTGACTGGTGATAAGCAAATTTCGTCTGCTATCATCGGCCCAGCGCGCTATGCCTGCTTTGTTTGCCCTTCTCCCTCAGCAATGGTATTTGTGTGGCAAAGAGACAACAGGTGTGTGCGACAATCAGCGGGGATGCGCGTTCCTGCTGGAGGGTGACGCGTTTTATGGAGGGGCTGCGCTTTACAAATTACACATGAG
This sequence comes from Aplysia californica, assembly GCF_000002075.1. NCBI lineage: Eukaryota > Metazoa > Mollusca > Gastropoda > Aplysiida > Aplysiidae > Aplysia > Aplysia californica. The sequence goes on from NW_004797440.1 coordinate 906,383, forward strand.
TTAGTTACAAGTGACACTCAATTTTTACATACCAAAAGAGAAAGAAAACAAAAATAACTGAAGCCAATGCTTATAATGTAAGCAGTACTCTGTTAGTGTTGTTGAGGGTCAGGGAGGGATAGTACCTCTGTATGGGGAAGGCCTGCCCTGTCTTTTTCAGGACAGCCCTCTCTACACATAGGTTCCCACCTGGCACTCAACTCTCACCTGTGGCTCCACGGAGCTGCAGCATGCGCAGCGGCCACACCCCCGCAGGGTTGGGTTGATTTAAATCAGGTCAATTTAAATCAGTTGATTTTATATATTTAAATCAACTTGATTTTTAAAATAAAAATCAGTGATTTAAATCACTTTTGCAAAAATTTATTTCGATTCAGTTTTTACACATATATTTCAACATTCAGAATTCCTTTCCTTGGTTTCATAAAACAGATTTATATCAGGTTCAGTAGACTAATAAAATCATGTGCTTAAAAGTCTGCTTTCCCCCTTTTCACTGTAAAATAATACAGTATTCAATTTACTTTTTTTTCCATAATTGAAATCAGAGCTGGGTTGATTTAAATCAGATGATTTTTTATATATTTTAATCAACTTGATTTTTAAAATAAAAATCAGTGATTTAAATCACTTTTTTTTAAAATGTATTCAGTTTTTACATATTCAAACATTCAGAATTCCTTTCCTTGGTTTTATAAAACAGATATAAGGTTTAACAGACTAATATAATCATGCTTTAAAGTCCCGCCAGTCACTGTAAAATAATACAGTATTCAATTTACTTTTTTTTCATAATTGAAATTAGCATTTTCTTTTTCTTTTTAGACAAACACAAGCGCGCGCACACGCACACACACTGTAATAAAATGCAAGTTTATCTATACATAATTCCCTCCTCTCCCCCCCCCCACTTCCTTTTAGACTGACATTTTCTTCATTTTTTGTCTGTAGCCATAATTCACTGATATAGCAGATTAAGGCTTTCTTTTGCAGTTGCTTAAATTAATCATTAGTTAAAATAAAGACAATGCATTTTGCACCAAAAGAACATACTTTTAGCCACCAAAAATCCCAAACTGTGTCAACATTTTTTTTAAATAAAAAAAATCCTATTTAAATATAAAAAATCTGATTTAAATTTTAAAAATCGATTTTTTAAATTTTTATTTAAACCGGTAACCGCTTTGGCAGGCGGGCTGAACCAGGTAGAGGGTCATCATCATCATCAATGCCTTTCACCCCTGGCAGGGTATAGGCCACATACAAGCTCATTCCATTTATCTCTGTCCTGAGCCATCCTTCCAAGCTTGTTCCAAGTGAGCTTCATCTCTCTCATGTCCCTTTCCACGTATCTCCTCCATGTTTCCCGTGGCCTACCCCTGCCTCGTGTGGGATCCACTGCAGTGACTGTCTTGTGATGTTTCTGCTGGGCTTTCTGAAGGTGTGTCCCATCCATCGCCACTTTCTTAGTCCTATTTCTACTTCTATATCCTTTTGTCCTGTCCTTTCCCACAGCTCTTCAGTTCTTATTCTATCCTGCCACTTAATTCTTAGAATACTCCTAATACATCTGTTGATGAAAGTCTGGACTTCATTCAGTACTGTCTTTGTTGTCTTCCAGCTTGACGATGGAGTTAAAGAGTTGAATCTTGGAGCGCAGTGAGATGTTGCTTACTTTCCAGACTTTTGATAATTGATTGAATGCTGACTTTTCCTTGGCGGTTCTTGCTTTAACATCTGCCTCAGTTCCACCTTTACCATCGATGACACTTCCGAGGTAGGTAAAGGAGTCCACTTCTTCCAGGGGAGTGTCTTCCACTGTCATCACAAGGCTTGAGACTTTTCCTAGCTTCACTACATTTGACTTGCCTGGAGGTATACGTAGGCCAACACTCCTTGATAGGCTGTTGAGTTCCTTGGTCTTTTCTTGCATCTGAGCATGAGTGTGAGAGAGCAGTGCAAGGTCATCAGCGAAGTCCAAGTCGTCCAGCTGCTGCCAAGGGATCCACTGTATTCCATTACGCTTGCCTCGCTGGTGGCTTCTTTCATGACCCAGTCAACTGCCAGTATGAAGAGAAAAAGTGAGAGCAAGCATCCTTGTCGCACTCCTGTCTGTTCCTGGAATGGTTCTGAGAGTTGTCCTTCATGGAAGACTTGGCAGTTTGTTCCATCATAGGTGGCCTTCCCAAACTTGACGATTTTGTCAGGTATTCCAAAATGCCGCATGAGTTTCCACAGAGTTTCCCTGTCCACGCTGTCAAATGCCTTTTCATAGTCAATGAAGTTGACCACGAGTGGTGAATTCCATTCAAGCGATTGCTCAACAATGATGCGCAGAGTAGCGATCTGGTCTACATATGATCGTTTTTTGTGGAATCCTGCCTGGTTTCCTCGAAGCTTCTCGTCTGTTGCCAGCTTGTTTCTCTCCAGGAGTATTCTGTTGAAGACTTTTCCAGGTATGGACAGGAGTGTAATGCCTCTGTAGTTGTTACAGTTGCTGAGGTCTCCCTTCTTTGGCAGCTTGATTAGGTGGCCTTCCTTCCAGTCTGATGGTATTTCCTCCTTTTGCCAAACCTTTTCAAATAGAGCATAGAGAATTTCCATTAACGTCCCTTATCTGCCGTAAGGACTTCCTGTGGTATATGGTCGGGACCAGCTGCCTTGTGGGACTTCAGTGTCTTTATAGCGGCTGCAATTTCCTCTCTTGGAGGTGGTTCCGTAACTATTGGGAGGTCATTTCTGGTTGGAAGAATTTCTGGTTGGTTTTCTGGAGGTGGTCTGTTCAAGAGTTGATCAAAGTTTTCTCTCCATCGGTTAAGTTGCCCCTCTGGGTTGAAGATAGTCTTTCCCTCTTTGTCTTTCACTGGTAGAGTGGGCTTGCCCAACCTACCTGAAAGCGTTTTTGTTGTCTGGTGTACAATCCGCAAGTGCCCGTCTGTTGCTGCTTTCTCTGCCTTTTCGGCCAGGCCATTCAGGCAGGTATTCTTGTCCTTCTTGATGGAATTTTTTACCTCCCGGTTTACTTCGGAGTACTCTTGTTGTTGTGCAGCGAGTTTCTCAGTTCGAGTACGGCTGTTGTTGACTTGGGCCTTCAGCTTTCTTCTTCTTTTAACTTTGTCTAGTGAGTCCTGTGAAATCCATTCATTCCTGGTGTTGTCTTTGGGTCCTAGAGTGCTCTGGCAAGTTGCATTTACTGCCTCTCTTATCTTGTCCCAGTGTTCGTTGACTTCACATTCATCCAGATTTTGTAGGGCTTGAAATATGTTCTTGAGTTCCAACTTGAACTCATTCTTCTCTACTGGGCCTTTCAGAAGGCTAACTTCATTCATACTTTAGACGATTTCCAGTTGTGACTTGTGCATATCTTCTCAGTTTCAGTTTCATCTTTCCAAGGATCAGATAGTGGTCTGATGCGATGTCTGCTCCTCGTAAAACTCGGACGTCCTCCAGTAAGCGTCTAAACTTTCGGGAGATGCAAAAATGGTCAATCTGGTTTTCTGTTGTTCCGTCCAGGGAGACCCAAGTGAAAGTGGCCTTGTGAATTCTTCTGTGGGAAGATTGTTCCTACAATGACCAGGTTGTTGAATGCACAGAAGTTTTGGAAACTTTCTCCGTTGTCACTTGCCTCTCCTAATCCGTGACTGCCCATGACTTCCTCATAGTGACTATTGTCCGAACCTATCTTTGCATTTAGATCTCCCATGACAACGTTGATGTCTTTACCTGGGAAGTTTGTCAATGACGCTCTGCAGGCGGTTGTAGAAGTCATCTTTATTTTCCACTTCTGCAGCATAATTCATCATTGGTTGGAGCATACACTTGTATGATGTTCATGTTTATGACCTTCTTCCTCTGTAAGTGTGCTGACATTGATCTGGCAACTATCTTTTCCAGAATTTTCCCATAGGTGTTCTGCATGGATATCATCCTGTAACCACTGAGAGCTGAGTGGTCTTTTCCTGGTTTGGGGATTGGTATCAACCAGCTGTGCAACCATTCTTCAGGGATTTCACCAGTGCCAATGCTCTTGTTGAAGTCTTTTGTCATTCCTTCAATCATCTCATCATCTGCTTCTTTCATGTGGCAATATCTTACACTATAGAGAGGAAGTCCCTGTTGCCAAATGAGCTTGGCAGCTATAGACCCCATCAAGAAACCTCAGTGAATGCGGCTGTCATAGCGTACGACATCTATGAAGGCTTTCAGCAGCGGAAGGAAACAGTTGTGACGGCACTTGTTGACCTTGAGGATGCTTACAACCGAGTCGGCTATGAACGTGTGATCGACCGCCTCCTGGAATTTGATGTAGAAATATGGCTGGTGAGACTGGGTGAATGGACTTCAGATCCAGTATCAATTGCTCCAGGACGGCCCCAAGGATCCCCCCTCTCTCCTGTGCTTTTCAATGTGTACACTGCACTGGTAACGATGCATCAGACAGAATCTGGACGTGTCCTGAGCTTTGCTGATGACATAAAGGCATACAAAAAAGGAGATGACAGACTTCAAATGGCAGGGAACATGGAGAAAAGACTTCACTCAGCTGTAAAATGGTGCAACCAAAATGAAGCAGTTATCAATCCTTCAAAGGCGCAGGTACTTTGGTGTTCCCTCGACAACAGGATTGTCCAAGACGTAACTCCACCAATCACTTGCAACTATGATTTACTATGAGATTATCGTCAGACAGTCAGAGCTGAAGTATCTGGGAATCGTCTTCGACAGGTCATTGTCCTTCAACAAGCATGTGAATCATATGGTAACAAAGGCCAAACGAGGTGTTGGTGCAATCAAGACCACGGCGGCCGCTCTGATTCCGCAAAGAGTGTTCTTCCTGATATTGCAGCTGTGGGCTGTCTCGCGCTGTCTGACACACAGATCGCAAAGCTGGATCCAGTGCAGAATGAGGCAATGAGAGCAGTGCTGGGCTGCACCAAGGACACTCCAATATTGTGCATGCTAGGTTTAAGTGGCATCAGAGTACGCCATAGGATAGTTCAGGCAAAGATGTATCTCAGTGTAATGGGCAAGAAGGATCATCCACTTCACAAAGCACTTCATGACAACAAGAGAGGCAGAATCAAGAGGGGAAAATCTTGGATGAAGGAAGCAGAGGATTCCCTGAGAAAAATCTGTGTACCTGAAAGCCTACCACTAGGCGAAGAATGGGAACAGGTGACAGGAGAATACAGGGACCTCACCAAGGTCAAAATAAGCATGGGCAGAGAAAGAAGAAATGTTGCGGCTACCATCCACGAGAGCAATATCAACTAAATTGTTGTCACACATACTCAAAAGCAGGGGATCCTATAATTTATATGTAGATGGTTCAGTGAAAAGAGATAGCTAGCGAAGTGGATGGGGATTTGTTGCATTCGTCAACAATAAAATCATACACAGTGCATCTGGAGCCTGCAGCAGGGCTAGTATGTGAATGGAAATTGAAGCCATCACGAAAGCACTTGATTGGATGACCCAAGATCGCCCCCACACAACCAATGCTGTTCTTATCACTGATTCCATGTGTACCCTCAGAAGGATCGAAAAAGGTTTCCTGAGAACAGAATAGATTCAAGCTATCGAACCAACACCTATACGATCGCTCACATGGATTTTCTGCCCTGGCCATGCAGGTGTTAGGGGAAATGAAAAAGCCGACAGATTGGCTGGTGAGGCCACCTTAGTTGACAATACGGTTCAACCAGATAGGGTCGAGATCCTGAAATGTCTCTCTCGCCAGCTGATTGAGGAGGAAGATAGGGAGGCAGAGGCCAGTACTGCCGTGGATAGCAGGAAAGACAAGAAGAACGATCAACCAGATGTGCACTGGCACAATCAGTGGAAGAACCCTCGGCAACATTTTGGAGAGAGCAACGGAGCATCAATAGACATGTCCGAAGTGCAGGGATGTTGCTTCCTGAAACAATGAACAATGACCTTCTTCCTACCATCTCCTACCTTTCAAGAGTTCTTTCTTAATTCCAAAAGTGGCCATGATGATCCTTGGACCATGCGCTTCCCAACCCCTGAATGTCTTTTGAGCTGTTTTTGATATGATCATCCCTACTCCTTCCCTGTGTGGTCCATCACTGTCATTTCCTGAATAAATGAAAAGCTCCCCCTCTTTCATTTGCTTCTGTCCAGATTGGTTCAGGTGGGGTGGGTCTCGCTGATTCCCAGTATGTATAGTTGGTATCGGAGCATCTCTTGGAGAACTTTTGTGCAGTTTTTCCTGCCTCATAAAGGGTCCTAATGTTCCACGAGCCGATCCGAAGAGACTTGGACTTGGATGATGGTGGAGACTTCTGCAGAGCAGCTTCCTTTCGGCTTTCACTGTCTTGCATCATAAACTCTCCATTCAGAGAAGATCCACGATCAGCCAAGCAGAGATAAAATGGTTTTTGTTTGTATGTGTTTCTGTAACAAGTTCTTTTTACTAAAGAGGCTGTTAACCTTGTGATTCAACCTCCAACCTGGAGGGAGGATGACTCTTTTTCAGGAGTCACTAACTGGTTTCGTCATTTAGACGATTCCTACGACACACTAGCACCACGTCAGTCCTATTCTTTTCAATGCCGGGACTGCACGGCTGAGGTAGAGGATAGCTGGTCGTTTTTGTTTTTGTAGGAGTTTTACGGCGCTCGCAACTGCATAAAGGTCATATATGATTATATGAGCGTGCGAGGCACAAGTTGGTTGCATTCACAACAGTTCACTGCACGGCCGGGCTCGGGTCAACAATCAGATTTTTAAATGTTAAAAATTTGAGGTAAAATAAGTTCTTAGTTTTTAAATAGAACATTAAAAATTTTATCACAATTTTATTCACAATTTGACGTAAAGGTCAACGGCCTATAAAATCAAGGATTCTGTTGGGATTAACGACGGAAAACATCTTTGCAATTTATCTAGATCTAGATTCTAGAGGCTACTGTAGCCCAGCCGGCGATTTTTTAGTTTCGTTCGTTAAAGTCAAGAGTAGGGGGGTTTCAGGGGGGCTTGCCCCCCCCCCCTCCCCCCTAAAAAAATATGGAGGTGGGGGGTTCAGGGGGGCATGCCCCCCCCTGAATTTTATCCTAATCTGATGTTTTGCAGTTAGGTTGCATCCCTGCTCTTTGTGTAGCCTAATTCAAATAGTATTTGGTCTTCAAGACTTCTGGATTTCTTCTCTGGATGTAAACAAATGGATCGTGGACTTAAACGAACGGAACTACAAGATCACCGCCCAGCCTACCCTACTGTTTGAAAACTGAATGCAATTTAGATTCTAAGCCAGCCAAACCCACAAAATCCCAGTGAAACAATCTCAATCAACACATTAGAATTCTAGACTCTAGATTAATATTAATTTCACTAACCTGGGAGCAGAAAAAGGACCCAGGTATTCCAAGTTTTATACATGTGGGGCACTGAAGCTTTGCTGGATCCCCACACCCAGGAGATTCACAGACTCGTGAGGGAACTGCAACCGACATGATTGCTGCCGAAGAAGGAACGACACTCGATAGAAATTCCACTTTTTTCCCCCACACTGCTCATTGAAAACTCGATACTCCGTAATTTGGGTGGGCAGCTATCCGGACTCTTCGATTCAGCTTTCGTACTTCGAATCGTAGCCTCTCCGTGTTTAAATGATTGTAGGTCTAGGCTAGGTCTAATAGATATCTAGATCTAGATCTATGTAAGCAACCAATTGGCCCAATAATGAAATTTATCTTTTCTCTGCACCATTCTATGCGTCACTCACTGTGTTCGCTTTTCTACCTAATTCTCACGATTCAATGGATAAACCAAGTGCAATTCATGGAAATTAATTGTGGGCCTACACATAATACATTATGTAATATTATGTTGGAGGAAGTACCTCAATTAAATTTATAGGGCCAACACGTTTAAGGTGCCAAATACTTTTACTAAAGATCCCCATTAATATGCCTCTCTCTCTCTCTCTCTCTCTCTCTCTCTCTCTCTCTCTCTCTCTCTCTCACTCCTGAGATTAATTCCTGAGGTGTCCTTGACTACAAAAAATCACTAGCATGAATGCTTTAGTATGCTGTGAAATTTTGTTGAATGAGTTCACTTGAGCGCTTGCTCATTGTTGCCGTCCAGAGTTTTTCATTGTCTGAAACGACATGAATTTTAAATTATATTTATGTAGTAAATTAGTGAATGGACAATCATGAGACTGTGCATGGTCATACCAAGACCGATTGCAAACGTCCAGAATAAGTGGCTCTACTAAAAACAAAGTTCCCCTTATTCTTAACACAACGTATTGTACGGAGTATGATAATACACGTCCTGTTGTACTCTGTTATTGACCAGTACGTGTCGCACCATGCTCACCAAAAGACAAAACATGCTACCTAACCACTTCGTTGTCATTCAAATGGAAGATAATGAAAGATATAAAGATGTTGTTGTAGTTGTATTGATATTGATGATAAAGATGTGGTGTTGATGATGAGGATGGTTTTGTTGTTGTTGTTGTTGTTGAAAATGGTGATTATGGTAGAAGTCATGATGACAGAGCCAATATGTCAAATCTAGAGATAACCAAAAACTGCTAACAAATGATTTCTTCACAACCTCTGAGGTGTTATATAACCTAAAGGATGGTACAAGTCAAATTATTGAGAGAATGCCGACATGACAATGCACGCAACAATGAACGGAGATTGAACAAAGAAAAAAGCACCTTCAGTGATGACTGTGGTGCTTGGATTAAAACGAACACACCCAGATACTACTACATCGTCAAGTCAGACCGTGCCGAGATGGAAAAGTTGTTAATGAACAAAGGTGTGTACTGTCGAGAGATTCGCCCGAGTGAGAAGAGAGTTTATGCGCCCATAAGCCCCCAACCTGATGCCAGCAACATACTTGTTATGTCCAGGTACTATTCTACCTTGAAGTCTGATTCAGAAAACCGAAGGCGAATATCCTGGATAGAGTCAGGACCACATAAAATTGTCACCCCCACAAGCAAATCAACTTCCTGTGGAATACAGAGGGTATTGGAAGGAGTTAACCATGCCACATGGGAATAGCAACACAGCTCATCCTCATGGATGGTATGTCAGGACCTGCGAGAAAACCATGACAAAAATCAAAGACCTACGCCATCTACCCACAACAACCATTTACAACAAATTACTTTCAGAAGAGAGAGAGAGAAGAGTTTGACAAACCCAGAAACAAACAGCAGACCGAATATAAGCAGTGGGCAGAAAAAATAAAAGAGGGCCAACTTGGAAAACAGGGTTTAAACTTGGCAGACCAAGTTCTACAGATCGCTGATATGGTTAAAACTTATGGAAATGTCGTAAGAAACATAAACTTTCGAATCATCAATAAATCAATGTCTCGCTTTTTGTTTTTGGGTGAGCAATTGGCTGACATACAGGAACCTTGCTCTGGGTCGACAGTTGTCTTGGACATTGATAAGACATACAATCTTGAAGAGCTGTTGGTGACGGCGATGAATTATAAGCACATAGGACTACCTCGTCGATATTGCAATGAGTCACCGATCATGATCGGCCCCATCGACTTTTGAAGCGATTTGTCATTTTTTTCCACCATAGCGGGCACAATTGGACATTTCCCAACAACACCGATGGTGTTTGGATTTGACGATGAAAAGTCAATATAAAGAGCAATTCATTCAGTGTGCTTTTCCAAACTCCAGCCTGGCATTGTGCACGCTCCATCTGAAGAAAAAACGTTGCCAAACATTAAAATTTGAAGGATAAAGTTGGCGTTGCTTCCAGACAGAGGAACATACGGATAATCAACTCTTTGGAGATGACGGGCTTTCAAACTCATCAGACGAGGTCACGTCTGATGTGAGAATGGAAAACCTGAAAACGATGTGGCCGAAAAAAGACGTCTTTCGGTCACACATACGGGCGCAGTGGTTCTCCCCCAGACTCCTAAATCTCTCACGCGTGGCCCAAAGTGCCATACCTCGGGACCTCACCACAGCAGGTGTGCCAAACCGTGTGAGGGGGTGATGTTAACACGGCATCATTGGGCGTAACCACAAGATGAGGTGACCGACCAGGGCAGAAAAAGATCCCAGATGAACCTAACTGCTTCGTGTTCGAGACCAAGGCTACCCACCCGGTGGGAGGATTTCGGCGGTGGTCTGGCATGAAGAGGGATGGGCTCCGCCATGCGACATTGCCCAAGAAATACCAATGAAGATAACATCCATTTTCCAAGATGATCCTGCGAGGCAGCGTCCACGGAAAAAGGAGCAGAGGCAGACTAAAGAAGAGTTGGGAGGACAACATCTCAAAGACATGCTCAGAAAAGCAGAAGACAGAAGACCGGTAGGAGTGGAGGAAGCTGGTGGCTAAATCTTCAAAAGTGCCCCAACGAACATTCAGTCTATCCGTATATATATATATAT
>NW_004797440.1:917921-944875 GCF_000002075.1 Aplysia californica
CCCCGGGACAACTGATCATTAGGCTATTACAATAAGCTAGCCTTGACGTAGACCCATCGAGACGACAAAGGCGTGCATTTGAACGAATTTTTGTACAGCTCATAATGTGCAGGTATTTCAGGCACCACTTGCTATAATATTTCTCATAAGACATTACTTGCTCAGTGTCTGTAATTATCTACACAAAACCCCATGTTTGCTATAAAACGAACACTCAGATTCAACGAGATTTTAGATCAGGTCCGGCGACCTCGTTGAATCCGATTTCCCCTGTATTCGGTTACTTGTTCGAATCTTTGCTCGAGCTCATAGGCCTAAAATAGATTCTAAACCTAGGCTAACTCTAAACTCTAAACATTGAAACAGCAGTTCAACCAAAGATCTTTGATCTCGATACCTAGAAGATCTAGAATCTAGTAGGAGGCAGAGAGTGGGACTGGACCAGAGCGTAGAGCTAGAGTGTTTAGTGGGGACTCTGGCTTGACGCTTTCGTAATTATAAGTTGCTTACCCATAAATTTAGTAGGCCTAATAGTGTAGGCCCCTAGAAGATCTTCTAAACATCTAGATTAGATCTAGATCTAGAATCTAGACAGCTCTTTGGTGTTCATCATCCACGAAAACAATGGCCGAGTCTCAGAAAACACTACTTGAAGATACCACTACTTCAGCTCAACGTAGCGAGAAATCAGACTCTGATGCTTCCGAACCACAAGTAGATCTACAAGGTAGGCCTATGGGAAATTGTGGCACAAATCTGCCTTATTGCTATAGAATATAGATATAGATCTAGAATTAGGTCTATGATAGAGAGGGCTGCTCTGGCTGAAAAAAAACGAAACAAAAACAACCCCCAAGTCAAGAGGAGGTGTGTCTGACTCTGAGGAGAGTCAGCAGGTGCCCAGTTACTAAAAGTAGTAAGTTACTGTTGGTCACTTATTTGGCAATGTTTGGGCTGGATGAAGAGAATGAATCATAGGCCTAGCCTCTATGGAAGTGAATTTCCCCGCCCAGATTTATCTAATAGTATTACGGACTTTATCGTATGGTACGGCGGGTCGGGCCAATCGCTGGACTCGGTCACTAGGTCGCCTGAAAACAAATTAGATCTCTATGCGTTTGTCTTTGAGTTGGCGAAACAGGCACGACCGCCAATCCTGTCCATATTTGGCACCCCATAGATCTATAACTTTTGATGTTGAAAAAAGTTGAAGTCATCGGTTTTTACACTGATTTTTAAATCAATTTAAAAAAACCCACTTTTAAACAAAGATGTAATCTACAGTTATGATTCATTTGCTGGAAAATGGAAACCAAAGACAGAAAGATAGTCAAACTTCATTATAACCCCCCCTCCCCCCTCCCCGCCCACGTTATAATATCATCCGTCTGGCTTTGAATGGAAAGGAACTTTTAAAAATATATACATGAGATCTAGGTATAGTGGGCCTATTAAATATGTGAAGCAGCGTGGTGAAATCAGAGGCGCTCGTCAAAATTTAACGAAATTGGAGAAACAGGCATTTTCCCACTCAAGGTCTAGATCTTATTTTTTAAATTGAGTTTCTATTTTTTGGCTTTGTGTCCGTATAAAAAACACATTTTGAATTTTACTGAAAAACATTGATTTTAACTCTTTTCGTACCAGGCCAAAATCCACCACTGGCCCCCTTGGCTTTTCCCTGACCTATTTTTACGCCCCTACCCCCCAAAGGAAAATGTCAAATCATCCAACTAAACACACTCAAACCATATCATATGGCCCATCAAACTGAAGGTTAAAAAATAATCTCTCAGATGGTGATACAATTTTGAAGATTTATTCCAATTATATTAGTTTGGGGTTTCTAAAAGTTATTAATTATTATTATAATGCAATACCGAAGGTTATGAAATCAACAATTTTCTAGCTTTGAAAGGTCATATATCTAAAAAAAAGTACAACAACAGCACCATTCACACTTTCCAGGTAGGTTGCCTCAAGTAATGCAAAGAAATGCTGAAAGTTATTATGTGTACCTCTAATATCATCCTCATCATCATCAATGCCTTTCACCCCTGGCAGGGTATAGGCCACATACAAGCTCTCCTTCCATAAATTATCTCTCTCCTGAGCCATCCTTCCAAGCTCGTTCCAAGTGAGCTTCATTTCTCTCATGTCCCTTTCCACGCATCTCTTCCATGTTTCCCGTGGCCTACCCCTGCCTCGTGCTCCTTGTGGGTTCCACTGCAGTGACTGTCTTGTGATGTTTCCGCTGGGCTTTCTTAAGGTGTGTCCCATCCATCGCCACTTTCTTAGTCCTATTTCCAGACTGGTTCAAGTGGGTCTTGCTGATTCCCAGTATGTGTAGTTGGTATCGGTGCATTTCTTGGAGAACTTGTGCAGTTTTTCCAGCCTCATAATGGGTCCTAACGTTCCACAAGCCGATCGGAAGAGACATGGACTTGGATGATGGTGGAGACTTCTGCCCAGCAGCTTCCTTTCGGCTTTCACCGCCTTGCATCATAAACTCTCCATTTGGAGAAGATCCACGGTCAGCCAAGCAGAGATTTATAATAATGGTTTTTGCTTGTATGTGTTTCTGTATCAGGTTCTTTTTACGAGAGAGGTAGTTAGCCTCATGACTCAACCCCTGACCTGGAGGCAGGATGACTCTGTTTCAGGAGTCACTACCTGGTTCGCCATTTAGTCGCCTCGTACGACACGCTAGCACCACGTCAGTCCTATTCTTCTCAATGCCGAGACTGCACGGCTTGTACCTAATATAGAAGTGAATATGAGACATGGTACTGGAGTCAGGGGAGCGCTTTTGTTCTTCTCATTTTTTCGTTTTGAAGGGGACAAAAAAAAGCGCTGAAATGACTAAAAATCGTCTCTCAGTGCCATATTTTCTTTCGTATCTGCTAACAGGAAGTCTATTCTATTATTTTGAAAACATGGATCGGCCAAGAATTTCATTACTGGATTTGAATAGATAGCGAGCCACCCGAGTCGTATTTAGCGGTTAGCGGCTCTCGGTCCAGCGAGGCCACGAGAGAGAGAGAGAGAGAGAGAGAGAGAGTGAGAGAGAGAGAGAGAGAGAGAGAGAGATGGTTTCTTCTTCTATGGAGCAAGAAAATATCTTCGCTTAGTATCAAGTACCGGTAGAGGATACAATAGATAGGAATGATGATGACTATATAAAATGGATAGGAGAGTGATGTGGCCAGTGGGTCGGAGGACGATACTATTATGGAAACGAGGGACAAGATACTGACAAGGATGAAGTGAATGAAGAATAGGAAGAGGAAGCTGAAAGCAATAGATTAATAGTGATAATCGGCTGGAAATGCTACAGCCTGTGGATATGATCACACTTGCGCCAGACTTGGAAACTATGCCACATGCAGCTGAGGAGACCACATTCTGTCAGATAGAAGGGAAACTGGACTACATCTACACTATGAAGGTAAAGATGGTACGCTGTGATACAGGGTTGCTCCAACGCAAACGTGCTCACCTTGATGCAACCTTTACTCTAGGCAGATGACTAACCCGAGAAATTTTCAGAAAGTAAACGCTGCTTACAAACTTTTCGTTACTACCAAGACGATGGAAAGAATCATTGTGCGCACGAACATAATAATTATTGGTATGTATTCACATGAATGCACTTTTTCATCCAATTTAGCCCCCCACCCCCTCACCTCTTTTGCCCCCTCCTTTGAGCTCCTGACGCTTTCTGCAGCCTTTCTACTGCTACTGTGCTACTCCTTGGTTCCTTGGCAGCTGGGCTTGTGAACCTATTACCGTAACCCCAGGACCGCCCCAGGGATCGGCCCTGTCACCAGTCTTGTTCAATATATACACCATCGGTCTTACAGCCAATCAATTGGAGGGACCTGGCCGTACGCTAAGCTTTGCAGATGATGTATTGGTATATAGGCAGGGGAGAGATCAGGAGCTGATTGGAAGGAGCATGCAGGAGGAATTAGATCGAATTGGTGAATGGTGCGAACAGAACAATGGAAAACTTAATCCAGCGAAGGCAGGGGTACTGTGGACCAGTCTCAACAACAGGGCAGTCAAGGCTATCATGCCTACTGTCAATATACAAGGTACACAGTTGGAAAGGCAAGAGAAATTGAAGTACCTGGGCATTACTTTTGACCGCACCCTGTCGGCAAAAGACCATGTGACAAATATCATCACCAGAGCAAGGAAAGGACTTGTTGCACTGAGAGTGATGGCTGCATCTATGCCCCAACGTGCCCTTATGATCATGCTTCAAGCGGTTGTATTGTCTGTAGTGGACTATGGCCTTGGTATGCTCACCCTATCCAAAACCCTACTACATCGCCTCGAAGTCATTCAAAATGAAGGAATGAGAACTGTTCTTGGATGCACCCGTGACACAGCAGCATCAGCGATGAGATATCTGCTGGACCTGCCAACGTTAACCCACCGACACAAGCTAGCACAAGTCAAGGCCTATCTTTGAGTAACAGCAGACGAATGTCACCCTCTACATGCGAAAGTAAGAAACCAAGTACGCCAAGGATTGAAAAGAGGATCTTCATGGATGGTGCAGGCGGGGCGAACTCTCGATATGTGCTGTGAAATCGAGGACGTAAGAAGAGGATGTGACTGGATGAGGCCGGAGAAAGGCATGAGCAACTTCATGAAGGTGATAGCTACACTAGGTCGAGAGTGTCGCGAGTGGCCAGCAAGTGCAACTAATGCGGAAATTGTGACCATCCTTGAAAATTCAGTGATGGGTGATGTTGTCGTCTTCACCGACGGATCAGTGAGGCGTGGCCAGAAATCTGGGTGGGCGTTCAGTGCTCGAGTTGGCGGGAAGATAATTAAAGAACAGTCTGGAGCTTACGAGTGCACTACGTCGAGCATGGCAATGGAGGTCAAGGCAATAACAGAGGCGCTGGAATGGATCAGCATGGAAGCGTATTTACATGCCCTGTTTGTCACAGATTCGATGAGCACCCTAGAAAAAATCATGAGTGGGTGGCTCTACAGTGACTGGAGAGCTTCCATTGCAAATAGCCACCTCCTAAGAATTACATGGGTGTTCTGCCCTGGTCACGCCGGGGTGCACGGAAATGAACTTGCCAGCAAAGCAGCACCCAATGGCCGAATCATGCTCGACCCACCAATGGTGATCGCCAGATGCAAGGAGAGCCTTCACAACCAAGAGGAGACAGACTCCCACACACTCAGCACAATAAAAGAAAAGTGTGTGCGGGGCACAGCGAAAAAAAGTTTGCTCCGAGGAATGGTCAGGCGTGTCTCAAACCAGCTCCTCATGGAGACAATTAGCAGGAAGACCCTGAGGTGGACGCTGGAAAGGAGAGATGAGCAGCTATGGACATGTGCCGCCTGCTATGATTCTAGCCCTGGATCCAAGTAAATCCAAGTAAATCCTTGGTTCTTTCTTACTGCTGTCTATCAGCCACACCCCTGATCTTCTGGTAGGAAAGGTCTACATTTAGCCTTCTTGGACAAGGGCGAAAAATCGCGGAGGTACCGTGTGCAAGTTTCACACGGTAAAGATCCCTTAGTGGTCTAAAATTGATAAAAGTAGGCTTTGGCCGCCACGCGAGCAGAATTCAAAATTTCCTACCAGCTGAAAAATGTTTAATTGTCCCACGCGCTCATATGACCTTATGCAGTTGCGAGCACTGTAAAACACTTATTTACCAAAACAACTTGTACTTTACTTTACTTTACTTTACTTTTCAGATCCAGCGGCCATTTGGGTTCTAGCCCTTCGGTCTGTCGATATGGCAAAGAATACCAAAACAACAAACAAACAAACAATATAGTTTTCTTTTTTTTTTCTCGTCTTTCTTTTGACTTTCCTGTCTTTTATTCTATATTTTTTCCTGAGTTTCCAATTTATCATTTGCAGCATCCTCAGTTTTGCCTTTTTTTTTTTTCTTTCTCTTATAGCTTCCCATGTTTCTTCTTGAGCCCACTCTTCAGACGGTTTTGTTTACTTTTTGACTTTCCCTTGTAAGTCAGAAGTGGGTACAATCTATGTAATAAAAGTGATCCCTTTGTTCAATGATTAGTTAAAGTGCACATAAACCTGATCCTCGTCTATAAGAATTAGAGGGTTCAACTGTAGAAGGGACATTTTTTAATGTTATTTAAAAAGTTGTTTTAAATTAGTTTATTTACATCAAATTTTTTGCATTTTAACATTTTAGCAGAGGTGTTGACTAGAATCAGGCTGTGCAGTTTACTGTTGTGAATAGAACCAACCTTTTTTCCTATGATCTTATGCTGTTGCGAGCGCCGTAAAACTCTTACTATACAAAAACAAACAAGCAGGCACATCATGTCGATCCCGTTGGTTCTGATAGATGAGGTCCGCTGAACTGTCTTGTTTTTCAGTATTTCTACTTTTTTAAGAATCTGTCTTTGATTTTAAAAAAGTGTTGTTCTTATTTGCTTGTTTTTGTTTTTTTCTTTTGCAGACAAAACTGAAGATGTGAGAAAGAACAGCGGTGTGTCTGAAAAGGCTCACCATGGCAACCTGCCTTCTGATGTTGTGGAACTCTGCAGGGAAACATTTCAAAAGACTGCAGAATATCTGCAGGGAGAATTAGATGGTAAATGATAATTTGTAAAATATGTTGTTTGTTAGCTCACTTAATGTAATAAGATAGCTGGTTCTTACCTATACGCACGTCAGGTCACTGAGATATTCTTCTTCAGCTATAGATCCTCTTTTATGAATTTTTACAGTCCACACACACTAACCACCGGCCGGTGTCTAACCAGACTAACTACTGCCGTCTCACGCTAGCAACACAGTTCACTCACACACAATTCCGCTTCTCGATGGGAGTGCGTTCTCGCTCACACTTTTGCTGCACACCACACACATGACAACATAACACGCACGTTTCCGACTCGTCCAAAAACAACCTACACTTAGTAAGGTAGCAAGCATGTGTACACGTCCAACTTTTTAAAAAAACACTACCTGTCAGTGTGCATACAAACGCGTCAGTCTTTTTTCCCCCTCGGTAACTGATCATAATTACAATCATAAGCTAGTCTTGACATAATGATTTGTGCGCTGGTCTATGGAATCAAAAGTTGCCGTATGCTAGTCTCTACACAGCAACACAACTTTTTGGTAAACAATCGAGATGACACAGGCCTGTGCATTTGCACGAATCGGTCTTTTTTTACACAGCTCATAATAATAATATGCAGGCATTTCACCAGCAGAGATTGATCTGGGGGTGAGGGAAGAAAAGCCTAGTTTAGAGGAGATCAAGGAGGCGATAAGACACCAGAAAGCAGGCAAGGCAGCCGGCCCAGATGGAATTCCCCCAGAAGTTCTCAAGGCGGATATCGACACTGCAGCAGGGATTCTTCGTGGAATTATTGGCAAGATATGGGACAGCGAAGAATTTCCACAGGATTGGAGAGAGGGATTGCTCGGGAAACTACCCAAGAAAGGAGACCTGCATGAGTGTAAAAACTACAGAGGAATCATGCTCCTGTCCATTCCTGGGAAGATTTTAAGTCGTACCATTACCATACTGGAAAGACTGAAGGAAGCCGTGGATGCCAAACTAAGAGAGGAGCAGGCAGGATTTCATAAAAAGAGATCAGATTGCAGCTTTGAGGATAATAGTGGAGCAGTCCACAGAATGGAACTCTTCCCTGTACGTTAACTTTGTTGACTACGAGAAAGCTTTTGACAGCCTATAGGGACTCAATATGGAAGCTCATGCGCCACTACAGAATACCTGACAGGTTCGTGAGATTGATCAAGAAGATGTATGAAGGAATGAGTTGCAGTGTCTTACTTGGAGGGCAGCGGACAGATTCGTTTGAAGTTAATACAGGAGTGAGACAGGGATGCCTGCTATCGCCTTTTCTCTTTTTATTAGCAGTGGATTGGATAATGAGACAGACAACATCGGGACAACGCAGGGGCATACGGTGGACCCTTTCCAATCAGCTGGAAGACTTGGACTTTGCCGACGACTTGGCACTTCTTTCTCACAGTCGAGCCCAGATGCAACAGAAAACAGATCGCCTCAGGACCTTCTCCCGTAGTGTTGGACTCCATATTCACACGGATAAAACAGAAGTTCTACAAATGAATGCAGCCGACGTTCCTATCACACTGCAAAGAGCACCATTGGCAGATGTTGAATCCTTCACCTACCTGGGAAGTGTCATCAACAAGGCAGGGGGAACAGACGAAGACATCAAGGTCAGAATCCAAAAGGCAAGAGCAGCATTCATCATTCTCAGGAATATATGGATGTCTAAGGAACTGGGAGTGAACACCAAGCTGAGGATCTTCAAAACAAACGTGAAGACTGTTCTACTGTATGGTTCAGAGACATGGAGGCTCACAGCATCAACAGCAAGGAAACTGCAGAGCTTCGTAAGTGGATGCCTGTGAAGGATAGTGGGGATCAAGTGGTACGATCGAGTCACTAATGCTCAACTGTGGGAGAGAACTAGCCAAAGGCCAGTAAAGGAAGACATACAAGTGAAGAAATGGAAATGGATTGGACACACCTGAGGAGACCCCCGTCAAGCATCATCAGGTAGGCTTTAACGTGGAACCCACAAGGAAAATGTAAGAAGGGAAGACCAAAGATGACATGGAGGCGAGCAGTACAAGCGGTAATTGAAAAAGCGGGGACATCATGGAAACAGATAGAAAAGGATGCTCAGGACAGGCTTCGCTGGAGTAATGCTGTTGATGGCCTGTGCTCCACTGGGAGTTAAAAAAAGGGCAAGAGAAGAGAGATTTCAGGCACTACTTGTGACTTCAATTTATACATTACTTGCTCAGTGCCTGTAATTATCTACACAAAACCTCATGTTTGCTATAATGAACACTCGGATTCAACGAGATTTTAGTTCAGGCCCGGCGACCTCGTTGAATCCGAGTTCCACTGTATTGAATAAAAGTACCCAACCAAAATGATTGAAGATAAAGCACACATAATTTAAAGGAGTGAACACAAAAATAAAGATCTCCAGATGAAAACAATAAATCTACAATGGAGTAACATACATATGATGCAAGCAAATACAATATAATGTTTTTTGTTTTAGAGAGGAATGTACAATTAAAATACATTATTAACCCTATCCGTACGATGTGTTTTACTATCGTATCCATATGTCGTGGGGAACTCTGTGCCACCATTTTCCACTGAGGAAATTAACTCGTTAATCCAATCCATATGATTTTTTTAGAAATACTGACAGTTTCAAAGAGATCTTCGTACTAAAAGTATTCTAAAATGTGAAGAATACAACCCCGGGGGTACAAAATGACCCCAGGGCATAGGGATAGGTTTAAGCTTCACTTTAAGCTACACGAGTGAATCTGTCTTAAGTCTAATTTTGATGCTCTGATTATGAAAATACTATTATTTTTCGGCTTTGACCTATATTAAAAGTAAATTCATTCCAGGTTGCCTGATGAAGTTGAAAACCTTGTAGAATAGATTGACTTAAAGTGGTGCTATTCGTGGATGGCTGCAACCCATCATGGGGTGGAGTAAGGAATGAATTAAATATTTAACCCATCTCAACATCTATTGTGTGGATTGTATAAGTCTCTACCAATAATGATTAATCCTCACTCTATCATGTGATTTTGCACAATTTTTCAAGCCTGATTTTTTAAAGGTCAATTTCGAGTGACCGTATCTCGGGCATCTCTTAACACAGATGAATTATTAATGTTTCCGGTGGCGCAGAATTTATTTAGCTTTAAATTGGTATGCTGCATGAGTGTTTAATGCAAGGCTTCATTCAACATGATTATTGAGTGATTGCATTTTCAAGTTTCTTTTGGATGCCACTGTACAGGACATGATTTTCGTATGGGCTTTTACATGTCGTGTGGGTTCTTTTCATGAAAAGCCTTAGGATCTTAGAGGGACAGCCATATTAATCACTGCATCATTATGAATTTGGTGGAATTGTAATGATTTTTATTCAATTTTATGAAAATCCAATGGTAATATCCCTGCTTTCGATAACAAACATGAAGTTCACAAGGTGTAAGAAAATTCCTGCCCTTGTATGTTGTGGGTGATAGTCTCGACCAAATCTCAAATTTTCTTTAAAAAGAGGTTATTGTTTGAAACTTAAGACGATTATCACTGTGGGTTTGGGGCATTTTGTGTTGTGCACAGTCAAGATCGAAGGCTTGTGATGTGCTCTGCAGCTCCAAAGGTTTCTTTTTTTTTTTCATCTTTTTTTTGTTGCAAACAGTAACTCCTCTTTGAAAGTGTATTGAACTCTGCTTGCCGATCAGACAAGCAGTCTATGATCCCACCAACTGGGTTTTTTAAACCCCTTCATCGCCCCTAAATTCCCCTGTCTAAGATGGAAAATGTCTAATACGGGATTTTTTTCCGGCTCCCTTGTGATTCCGTCTTACGCAGATTCGACTGTCCTTAATATTTTAAGTTTAATGAAATAAATAGTCTTAAATTTATAGGTAATGTAAGTTAAATTTATAGGTTATGTAAGAGGTTTAAGAGTTTGTCCAATCTTGTTATAATAATATTAATAATTATATTATACAGATTGCATTTATGACCTTATCTCATACAAGTCCAGGATATAAGCCCTGAGCGTTTCACATTGATGACATGATTACTGAGAATAAAACTCGCGCGAGGAAAAAACATTTCATATGCACAAAAGACCCAGTTCATCCACATGAGGAAGAACTTTTTCAGCTATATATCAATTGATTGTATACCCCTAAGGACAGATAGCTTTGAAAACAAGACATTATACAATCAAACCTGTGTAAAACGGCCACCCATTGTCAAGGAGAAAAGTGGCCGAATAACACAGGTGGCCATCTTAGGGAGGACTGATCAAAATGAAGAAAGCATATCATTGGGGCTGATCTCAGACTTTAGACTTCTGTAAGGCTATTTCATACGCAGCTTGTTGGTCTATACCCTGCCACTGCCAGGGGTGAAAGGCATTGTTGATGATGATTTCAAAATAAGTGCTATTAAGTTTCGAGAAATGTGAAAGCTTTGAAGAAAAAGATGTGTACCGTACTTTTTTTCTTTTTTTACAGGTACCATTGAAGACTACAAGCTTTTGGAAAAGATGAACAGTGTGACAATGAACAAGTATTCTGAGATGAAGCATATTGCCCTGAGCATAAGCGGGGCATTAAAAGATTTAAATGAAAAATGTAAGTGTATAAGTATGGAGTCAGATCAGATTCTTTGTCTGGACACAATGCATGCTTTGTTACTGCCTGGCCTTGACTTGAGTGCCTGAAACATAGTTTAGAGGAGTTGTTTGTTTTTGTTTTAATAAGTTTTACAGCGCTCGCAACTGCATACGGTCATATGAGCGGGCGAAACAAGGTGGCTCCATTCGCAACAGTTCACCGCACAGCCTGACTCTGGTCAGTATTTCTATCAAAATGTTACTATGCTAAAAATTTGAGGAAAAAAATTCCTAATTTAAAACAACTTTTTAAATATCATTTAAAATTTTAACGTTATTTATAATTTTCCATATAGGCTAATGGCCTTTATAAAATCAAGTGTTCTGTTGGGATCAATGATGGAAAACAGATTTTGCATTTTTTTTTCATTTAGAATACAGTAGTCTCCGCCTAAGATCCCACCGCTTACGGTCCCGGTTCACTTAAGATCCCGTTGTTTTAAGAAAACAGAATTTTTACTATACAAAAGTCACCCCTAAGATCCCGCTCTGATGGTCTACATTCGGCTAAGAACCCGCATTTCAGATCATAATTTACGAAACAAAAACCCAGGCGGGCACAGCCGATCAACCAATTGTGAAAAGTTGAGATCAATAAACTGTCCGTTGCATCAAAGATCAGCCACTATCGTAAATGTGATCCCACACACGTTGTAAAACTCGATGAAGCGATACAATGTCTGCCCCAGACGGGATCACACCGGGGTGTGAACTGACCGATGCGTTTGTTTTCCCCACGCATCGCACTCACACCTGAGCTCTCCCCCTAAATTTGCATCACTCTCTGGGTGGGTAGGGCCTACACGTTCGCTCCAGGCGGGATCACATCGTACCGTGAACTCTTCCCTGACCATTGCAGCAGTTGTCTCTACTCCCGAATTTGCGAGACAGACTGAATTTTATTTGGTGTGTTCACAACGTAATGGTGTGTAACGACAAAGGCGGTTTTTTCGTTTGGGGGGGGGGAGGGGGACTCGGTCAGAATGTGGTAAAGGGGAGGGGCAACTGGATAAGCGTAGATCTTGAGACTCATGATAGGATAATAAGTGAAAATGGCACGCTTCGTCCCACTATGCACCGTGATAGGTCATCAAGGTTAACCACTCTTTGCTCGCCATACGCCATAAACCCACCAAGGGGGCACGTCAGTTCATTGTAGAGGGAAGGGAGACCATTTTACCAATTGTGAGCCTTAACATGGGCCACCATAGATTCTTCCCTGGGTTCGTCGGTTAAGATCCCGGTTCGCCTAAGATCGCGCATTTCCTTGCTCCCGAGCACCGGGATCTTAGGCGGAGACTACTGTACTTCGTTCGGGTCTCTCCAATGTCCTGACCCCCCCCCCCCCCCCCCCGCAGGGCATTGCCACTGACTGTAGTGTCTTTAGGCCATTCCCAAAGGGGGAGTCGTTGGTCCACCAACAGAATCTTGGATTTTTTATGAAGGCCATTGGCCTTTATGGCCAATTCTAAAGTGAAATTGAATTATTAAAAAAATTATTTTATGTTATCTAGAGAAATTGTTTTAGATTGAAAATATATATATTTTCACTGATTTTTTAACATTTAAACATTTTAAGATCTAACGACTGACCCGAGCCAGCCGTACAGTAAACTGTTGTGAACAAAACTAACTTGTGTTTAGCGCGCTCATATGACCTTATGCAGTTGTGAGTGCCGTAAAACCCCGTACTAAACAAACAAACAAGGTGTTGACCAGAATTAGGCTGTGCGAAGAGCTGTTGCGAATGGAATCTTTTTTCGGGCACTCATATGACCTTTTGCTGTTGCCAGCGCCGGAGAACTCTTACTAAAACAAGTCGTGTGCTGGGTTCTATGGTGTTGAGCTCTGTTTAATTGTGTATTGTAGTGAGAGTTGTGCATGTCTGAGTGTGAATGATGGTATGTTTGCCTCAGCACGGAGGCTCTCAACTAATGCGGAAAGCCCCCAGGGCGAGGCGGAGTCCTTGGTTTTGTACTGGGTCTAGCACTTATAGGACGTGGGGTTTTGCGGATCCATAGACTTGACTTCCGTAGTCGAGCCTGGATCGGACAAGGGAAATGTATAAGTGGAGAAGGTGTTTTGAGTCCCCGCCCTACTCTGGAAGTGACAAAATTTTACCCGTATGGGGTCAAATCGTGCTGCAGTACACAATTGTCTGATAGGCAGAAGTGCACTGCAACGGTCTGTAACATGGCAAACTTTAAACTGTTATTGTTTGCCCACTATTCAAGTTTGTGCAGCTGCCTTTCCATAGATCTTAGTTGAGGATTTTTGGAACAACAGTATATCAAGAAGTCATCAACATATTATAACGAGCTGTCTATGCTATTTTGGAGGGTCTTGACGATGGAATTTATTTTAATTTCAAACGGTAGAGGAGAAAGGATGTTTCCATGGGGAACACCTTCCTCCAAGAGGTGGGAATCTGAAAGGGAGGGGACAACTCGAACCTGGAAGGAACAGCTCTTCAGGAAATTGCCTATGAAGGTAGGGAGGTGACTACGTATGCCGAGAGCATGCAGGTCTCTGAGAATGCCGTACCTCCAGGTTGTGTCGAAGGCTTTTTCTAGGTAAAAAAATATGGCGATCGTGTGGCCTCCTTCGGCAAACGTCTCGCATATATAGAGGTCTCCAGGCAGACCAGGTGATCCAGAGTGGATCATGTTTTCCTGAATCCGCACTGGAGACCGCTCAGCGAGCCCGTTGTCTCCAGAAACCACATGAGTCGCCTGAGAATTATTTTTTTTGTAAGTTTGCATAGACAGCTCGTTAGTGCTATTGGTTTGTAATTGGATGGGTGTGTGTGGTCTTTTGTAGGTTTGGGTATTGGAATGACAGTGGCAAGATGCCAAGATTCCGGAAAGGAGTGCGTCCGCCTCATGTCGTTGTATATGTCTGGTAGGAGTATAAGTGTTTCTGTTGGTAAATTGTCTAATGATCTGGTTGTGGGTGTCATCCAGACCGGGAGCCGTATTGCCCAGGTCCTAGATGCATGATGTTAGTTCATCTTATGTGAAGTCTGCATTGTAGGTTTCAGTGTTGTTTGAGTGGAAGTTCAGGTGTTGTTGTTCTCTTTTAGTTCTGATGTTTTGGAAGGTTGTGTTGTAGTTTGCTTTGGGTGAGTCTTTGGAGAGAGATGTAGCTATGAGATGTTTACCTGTGTTTCAGCTGTGGTTCCATCCTGCCTCTGAGCATGCCGGATGTGGGTTTGTTCTTCTTTCCTATCAAATGTCTATCGTCTTTATCTCCCCTCCTTCTTTTTTGTTTTTGTTACTCTCTTGTAACACCCTAATCTTTGGCACTTTTATGATCTTATTATGTTGCAAGTGCTGTTAAACAGTTACTAAAACTAAAGAATGCAATGAATCAGTTAATGTAGTAAGTGCTTATAATTTTGTCCTATTAAAAAAGTTTCAAGTGATCATACCATCGACAGAATTTTAAAACGAACAGACAAGAATTTGAAGAAAGCAGAAAAAAGAAAGAGAGCAAACATTGACGGCCACTTGCGCCTACATGTGACTAGCAGTTGGCCTAAGTTGATTGTGTGCACATAATTTTATGATATAATATGTGTCACAGTCAAACCGTGCAGGGGAGGGAGGTGGGAAAGCTGGATTTACTCTAGTGTTGATGCAACTTGTTCAGTTAATGACATTGTGTGACACCATTGTCACCACACATAGATCTAGGAGGATTATGCATCCCTTTAACTGAAATTCACATGTGTTCTGAAGTTGTTTATGATAATCTGGTTTTGGCCCCAGCCCCAACGACTACTAAGCATTGTCTTTATCAAAATGACCTTACTTTTATCAAAATGAAGGATTATGGGGAATTGAACAGCAGGCCTGGCGAATTTGGCTTAAGTGAGTTAGTTTAGTATGAGTTTTACAGCTCTTACAACACAATTAGCATTTGGTTATATAAGTGTCAGAGATTAGAGGTACTTATAATAAAGTACCAAAGAAAAAAAGGAGGACAGATGAGGATGACAGAAGTTTGATAGAAAAGAAGGAGCAAACCATATCAGAGCATCCACCAGCCATCTACAATTTGGAATTGCAAAGGAAACTGGAGAGTTAAGAGAGAATATGTTTTTGTTTTTTCATTTAAAAGCTTTACAAGGTTCAGTTTAGGTGAGATGTGATGCTCCGCTCATTTTCAGTTTTTTTTTCAAAAATCATTTGGCATCCCTGAATAGATAGTGAAAGTAATGAATGAGGAAGACGGTAGGGGCATTTGGAAAGAAGGTCAAGACAGTGTTCAACTCCAGGGTAGTCTTTTGAGAACATGAATATTTTGGTATCGATTACGTACGCTGATTGTGGGCCTTAGATTTAATGCACTTTGACTATGATTGAGATTACCATTGCTTGAGGAATCCATTTCAGTGGATCAGGACAGCTTTTCTATTCAACTCCAACTTCATTACTGGTACATGTGATAGCCTTTTTTCATCAGTCTCATTCTGCCTGTCATTTTGTTTTTCAGATCAGAGATTGCATCCATATTTACAACAAATTGATCTAGTGGAAGAAAGTGTCACAGACTTGGAGCGTGCAGCATACAGCCTGGATCAGTACTCAAAACGCCTTGGTAGGATTCAGATTTGTATATTATGATAGTACCAGTGTGTGAAATTTGGTAAAGTACATGCCACAGTAGATAGTTTTGAGTAGGTACCGCAAACTGGCTGTGCGCCCCCGTGGCGCACTGTCACGGAGACCAAAACCCACATTTTTATCCTCCTAAAACACAGTGTGATCATGCATACACACAGACACTTGATATATCAGAAGAAAGAGGAGCTTTTCCACTTTTTAGTGGTATTATTTATTTGAATCAACGATTCTTTGGAAAACAAAATCTTGGGGGAAAAAAGACAACACTATCGAGGTTTTCATTGTTGCGGCAGCGCGTTTCGTGTATTGATTTTTCGAGTGACCTCGGTTGAACAGGAACGGGGAGCGTATGGTATTATATACTGCAATCTGATTCGTCGATATTTCAAGATGAGAAGACGATCTTTCCGGTGATATATTTCTAAAGACTGTTCTTTGAGAATTAATAGAAGAGATTTGCGTGTGAAAACTTTCGGTGTTGTTTTTTTTATGGAACCAGTGATCGGACTGACTACAGAAATATATCGGCAGAAAGCCCATTCATTCCTCTTCAAGAATAACACAGCCATTATACGCAAATAAACACCGGACGCTCCCCATCGGCTCGCTAGCAGGGCACCATTGCCCCGGTTTCGTATAAATTCTCTCTTCTTCCCTTCAGCGCGGCCCGGCGCGCAGCCGATAAGCCGGCGGTCGCGAGTGGGGATTTTAATCTCCCCTTGTATTTCTTGCCATTTTGGTCAAAAAGCCATGTTTACGTCAATAAATTTCCATCTTCTGGTTATTTGATAGCCCTGAAAAAAATTGAGCTTGTTTTCTATGTTCATAGGTGTGTGTCTACAAGTTTTTGTGAATGTCCGTTCAAATTTAAGAATGTTGTGACATCTCAAAGTGTAGACATTTCGCAATTAAAAAACTGTAACATTTTTCTGCAACTTCAGATGTTCATAACTTTGTTAAAAATGAACCTATATGTATAAATTTGGTATCAAAATGCTCAGAATGATAAATTCTATAAGGTAGTGCAGTTAACTATGAAATCAGAGGACTTTGAAATTTCAGTTTGTGGTACCTATTTTGAGTAAAAAAAGTGAAACTGGAACAAGTAATTTAAAGGGTGACCTTATATAGGCCCCCCGCCTAACCTTATTTAGTTATTAAGGCCACATATGGCCCATATAAGCTAAACCTCCTATCTAACCTTTTTTAGGCCACATTTCGGTGTTGTATTATCACATACTGACATAGGCAGCAGAGACATCATCTTAACACTCGGCGATTCCGTATTTTTAGAGATACAACACACCCTTTTGAGGAGTTCAGTGATGCAAAAGTGTACCAGAAGTTTTTCTTTTACCGCAAAAATATTTTTTAACTTACGGAGGAGAAAGCATCGTTTTAATTTGACATACATCGAAAGGGTGCGCTTACCCTTCTTTTGGTACTTATAAACATTACGGTACTACGCAACTGGGATGTTTCAAAATGCAGTCGGAGACTTGATTGGAGTGTGCCGGCCATCCATCACTAGAACCTTGCACAGGTCTCAGAACACATTCGCGTGTATCGATGGTACACAAGTTCCCATCCAGGCACCCAGCGAGCAGGAACATGAGTTCATGAACAGGAAAAACTTCCATTCGATAAATGTATGTCTTCTCCTCCTCCCCCCCCCCCCCCCCCCCCTTCTCTTCCTCACACAAACACAACGCGCGCTCACACACTTTTTACTGCCCTCAACCTGTCTCACATTATTTTCATATTAGCTATTATTTTACTTCATAGACTTGGACAATAAAGATCAAGGTTACTGTAACCCTCCATAACCTTGGAATGAAATTCTCTCTCTCTCTCTCTCTCTCTCTCTCTCTCTCTCTCTCTCTCTCTCTCTCTCTCTCTCTCTCTCTCTCTCTCTCTTTCTTTCTCTCTCTCTCTCTCTCTCTGTCTCTCTCTCTCTCTGTCTCTCTCTCTCTCTCTCTCTCTCTCTCTCTCTCTCTCTCTCTCTCTCTCTCTCTCTCTCTCTCTCTCTCTCTCTCTCTCTCCCCTTTCTCTATCTCTGTGTATGGATTACACTACTATAGGATCCATTGGCAAGGCTCTTGTTACTGCAAATGTGCAGCAGTGCACTGGTTCTAAAAAAACCAACACCTTGTGTTACAGGTGGTTTGTGATGCAGACCTTTTGTTCATCAACGTAGTTGTGCTTTGCAAATTGGCCTGGATCTGTGCATGAATCCAGAGTGCTCAGACTGTCACCACTGTTAGAGGCATTCGAAGGAAACCAGAGGCCTCTTCAAGGGATTATCCTATGGGACAGTGGGTACATGATCCATCCATGGCTGATGACACCTCTCAGAAATCCTCGTTCTCGCAGAGAAAGGCAGTACAATTCTTCACACAGCGCAACTCGGGCATCGACTGAGAGGTGCATTAGCGTGGCAAAACAGAACTTTCATTGCTTGCGAGCAAGCCTACGACTCAAACCAAAGAAAGCTTTTCAATGCCATTTATTTGCTCCTGCGTTCTCCCATTCCTTCCTAAAGCGTTCACTTTATCAGATATTCTGTCCCCATTCTCTCTTTTCTTTTTTCACCGTCACACTGTTCTGCAAGGCAGAAAACAGGCAAACTGCCTCGGTTGAAATTTCCTCCAGCATCAGTACAGTCTATTCATCCGAAAAATTTGGTTTCTTTACCCTTTTAGTCAGCAGATTCCATAGCTGATTGTGTCGAAAGGGTGATGAAAGTTGATCAAAACTGATTCAAAACTCAAAACAATTATGAAGCGGAAATGAATACTTCTGTGTGACTTGGCAAGGGCAGAGGAAAAAGAAACCTTAAACTTACAAAAAGCTTGACCTCTGAAGGCCCGGTTACACGTAACAATAAACAGTACAGAAACTGGACGGTCTAGCGATCATACGATAAATTGTTAGGTGTAACCACAAAATTGTACAGAATTTGGACGATTGAAAGATGGTTTGGAGACTCAGTCGAGAAATCAAGCGCTGCTTGATATTTTCCGTGCGATCACTGTCAGACTTGAGAGAGATGCGCGTAGATTCACTTTGAAATTTGCCGCTGCGCAGAACTAAACTCAGGGCTCAACATCTTTTAAGAATTATCATAGGTAAAAACTGATTTCATATTTGAAATCAGTGTCTCAAAATAAGCAAAGGTGCTCATGTGAAACCTGATTTGGTGCGTTATTATTATATATTTTAGCAATTTTATTTTTTAGTTAATCGTCAAGGGTGAAGCTGTGCATCAAAGTCACTTGGTGCGTTGCTCAAGTCATAGTCATAGCTTCCGGTTCTACACACAACATGGTAGGCCTACAGTATGGCCACCCTTTTCTAAAGACACTGTTCTGCTAAATCAAAATGTACAGGGGAAAGGGGGGGGGCTCTCGTGATCTTGAGGTACAGTGTTCACCTTTCATTCATTAGGTACAGAGCTTGAAACCTTCACATAGAGAGTAACTAATAGAGAGCAGGCAAATCACTGTCGTCGCACTGAGACATGGTGGCTTTATGACGAGGAATCTCCTCAATCGAAAGAAAACTGGACGATGGATTGGAATGTGTAAACGGACTACACAGTTCGATAAAATGGACAGTTCTCTCATATAACGAATCTGATACAATTTATCGTTGCGTGTAACCGGGGCTTGAGACTTCGCACATATATACAGCGACTACGTTGTCAGAGGTGAAGTCTGACTCTATGAGTAGCTTACTTCTCGTTGGCCCGAACTTGCTGTAGTGTTGGACTGTGAAGTCTTAGACTTTGTCATTGTCCGGGTCAATAATAGTCTCAATCCGTGAATTAGATGTCTATTCATATATATATTATATATACAGTCGAACCTGCTCTGACGGCCACCTCGATAAGACAGCCACCTGTACAAACGGCCACTTTCCATTTACCCCCTTGCGTTTTTTCGAAATAATTTAACTGTAAAATGGGCACCTGTCCAACACGGCCGCGGCCACCATATTTTAACACACAAACCCTATCCCACCAAGTAATAACACCTGTCTTAGACGGCCACCTTAGTGACTCCATTACGTTTTGTCATAAATTGTGCATTGGCCCCTGGCGTTGTGGGCAAGCCGTCATAATTCACTCACCTGTCGTTGATGTTAGGTAGTCCCTTCAACTGATCATGTTGCGTAGGCCCCTCCCACTGTTGACCAATAGGTACCAATTTTCAGCTGCTGGTGAGGTAAACGTGTGATCCCTCATAACCCATAAGCCCCGCCCAGAACTCATACACAAATCGTAAGTGAGATGAGTGATCACTGTTTACCCAGTCTGTAACAATGTAACAATGAACGTCAACATGAGCTTGTGACAGAAGCGTCGCTCGTTCTCCGAGTGGTGGCGACCAATGTGTTTGTTTTACCATAGCACTCTGTGCTCCTTGTCTGACATATTTCGTTTTATTGTCACCCTTACACAAAAGCAGCAACAAAAGAAAAAAAACCCTAGCGAAAACAACAACAACAACAACAAGGCGGCTACCTTCGGTTAGGACCCCAGAAAGGAATGGTTTGGTTTTCTTCCTTTTGATCAGTCCTGTCTAAGACTGCCACGTGTCTTATACGGCCACTTTTCTTCTTGACAATGGGTGGTGGCAGTCTTACACAGGTTTAACTGTATATATATAATATGTATATATATATATATATATATATATATATGTATGTATGTATGTATGTATATATATATATATATATATATATATATATATATATATATAGAGAGAGAGAGAGAGAGAGAGAGAGAGAGAGAGAGAGAGAGAGAGAGAGAGAGAGAGAGAGAGAGAGAGATTTTCGTTCCAAGGTTATTGTTGACCCACTAAGCTTGTGTAGGTCTACATGATAAAACAGTTGAAAGGGAGGGCTACAGTAACCTTGAATTAACAACAAGTTTATGGCATGATCTTTATCGTGCAAGTCTATATAAAGTAAAATAATAGCCAATTGGAAAATAGTGTGAGACAGGTTGAGGGTAGTAAAAAGTGTGTGCGTGTGCATTTGTGTGTGTGTGTATATGTGTGCCTGGGTGGGTGTGTCTGTGTGTCTGTTTAACTTGCTACAAGTGCTTAAATGATTTATCACCTGACTATCTAATACAGTTTTTAACACCCTATGTAGGCCTACCTCCTAGAACGCTCAGATCATCAAGTGACAAAACAACCCTTGTTAAACCTAAAATAAATTGCAAAACATATGGCCAACGCTCTTTTTCATATTTTGCCCCTCTTGTTTGGAATAGGCTTCCAAAAACTATCTGAGAAGCAGAAAATCTAGAAATTTTTAAGAAACTAAAAGCATTTCTATTTTCATCATATTTCGATTAGACAGAATCCATCCAAGCTGTAGATGGTTGTGAGTTTGTATGTGCATATGTACGTATGTGTGTATGCGTGTATGTATGTATGTGTGTATGTGTGTGTTGTGCGTGCGTGCGCGAGTATGTGTGGGCACGCTTATGTAACACTTTGTGCCTTTAAAATTGATTTGTAAATCCATAATATGTATCATGTTAAGTGCATAGAGCATTGCATAAGTGGATATGCGCTATAAATGCAATCCATTATTATTATTATTTATTAAGTGTGTGAATGTGTGTGTGTGTGAGGAGAAAGACAGGAAGGGAGTGGAGGCTTACCTGCACATTTATCTAATGGAAGTTTTTCCTGTTCACGAACTCATGTTCCTTCTCGCTGGGTGCCTGGATGGGAACTTGTGTTTGACTTTGGACAGATTCGCCTCCTGCTCACGGCGCACCGGCGGTGGAATTTTAGTTGCCGCGGGGGATTCCCCGCCGAGCGCCTTATCATGTCGGGGTCACGGGTGTCAGCTCCCTGCCGCCACTCTGTCTGGGCTGACTTAATTTTTGGTACTTTTTAACCGTACATTTTAGGTGTATCCTTGTACTTATAGTAATTATCATTAAACGCACTCATAGCATAGATTTATGCTTTTGATACTTAAAAAAGAGTAGACATAGTATCTTTTATCGTTATTTTGTTAGACGCTCTTGAAATAAGCAATGCTAAACTGTGATTTGTTTTGACAAGTGTTGCTGAAAAAAAATTAATATATAAAAAAAGGTACAACAAAACTTGTGGAGCTTTTAGAATATGAACGACACAACATAGATGTAAGTACTCACAAAAAAACTGTATCTGCGCGAATGATAGAAAGCTGTATTTCTGCACCTTAATCCATCTTGAACCCCCAGTGGGTTGGGGGGATATAAATAGACCCACTGCTTCCAACAGTACACACCAGAGGAGACTCCATCCTGAAGCCTCCATTTTCTCTGCGGAGGCCACTTCCATTGACATGGCA
Organism: Aplysia californica; assembly: GCF_000002075.1. Lineage (NCBI taxonomy): Eukaryota > Metazoa > Mollusca > Gastropoda > Aplysiida > Aplysiidae > Aplysia > Aplysia californica. Next base: position 940,175 of record NW_004797440.1, read on the forward strand.
CTGGACTCCGTAGAAAACTCTCCTAACAAATCTTTCCTTATCCTTTCTGACTCTCTGTCTTGCATCACCTCACTCACAAACTACACACTCCTACATCCAAAAATAGTTAGACTACAACAGAAAATTCATACACTATCCGAAACAGGAAAAAACATCATGTTCGCATGGATACCTAGCCATGTGGGCATCTGGGGAAACAGCAGGTGGACGACCTGGCGAAGAAAGCCTCATCCCTTCTGCTGGGATCAACGACAAACACTCTCCCTCAGACTAACTTTGGAAATGAAGTCAAAAAGTACACCTCCAGTCTGTGGGAGAGCCACTGAGAAAAACAGAAAAACAATAAACTATATGTTATAAAACCCAAACTAGAACAGCGAAATCCTTCGGACCTCTCCAGAAGAGACAATGTCATTTTTACTCGATTGCGCATCGGACACACGGCTCTGACCCACAAATACCTCCTACAGGGAGATGAGAAGCCGTTCTGTGTCACAGATTTTACCATTAGACACATCTTAACCGAATGTCTAGACTTTGGGTCATTTTGTACTCTCAGGGTTGTATTCTTCACATTTTAGAATACTTCTACTTCTAGTACGTAGATCTCTTTGAAACTTTCATTTTGACAGACTGCTATGCAAAGCGTACGGATCGGATTAATGAGTAAATTTCCGTTTTGGAAGGTGGTGGCCGAGAGTTCCCCGCGTTGTATGGATATATGATAGTAAAACATGACTTACTGATAGGGTTAAGATTACTGTGATATTAATGAGTCGATTAAAAAATACCAATCGAAGATGTTCGTCCATGCTCAATGAAAGTCAGGTTTTCGTATATATAATACATCTAAAAAATCACACAACTGTTACACAATTTCAATAAAAATAACCTTTTCTACACCAGAAATCCATTTGCGTTTCTTTTGTTGCTTCCTTGCGTTTCTTTTGTTGCTTCCTTGCGTTTCTTTTGGTGTTCAATGTTATATCTGAGTTTCACTGTACCAGAAAAAGAAAGATAAGGATGAAGAGCAAATATTATCAATGGTAAAGAAAAAAGACATAAATAAATGAATAGTTGGTACTGGATAATCTATTTTATAATATAAAAACTATTCCCTGTTAATCATTTGTTACAGAGCGTGTAAACATGATCTCTGTCTATGATAGGGTTTGGCTGTATCTAATAACAGGGACATCTTGTCAGTCCCGGCGGTCCTGTTATAGTCGGGTCCTCTATGTAAGATGTAATGTTTCTTTGATATTGAACAGTGAACAGGTTTCACTTTTGTTTGACCATGGCTTTTTTTTCTTTTCAGAAATCAAATTCAAAGTCCTTGAAAAAAGGTGAAAAGGTCCTGAAGTCTTAGTGACTGGTACTGTCTCATTGTGGAACAGGACCAAAGGATGTGTCTCCCACTGTGTGCATAGAATGATGGAGCATCATTTATGTGTTTTTTATTTTGCTTTGATTGCAAAAAGTTTCTGGACCAAAATTTTTCTCTTTGAAAGTTGTTTTGTATATATCTATGTGCAATGTATAAATAAAAAGCTATAAATGACCCAGAATTTCCTTTTGATATTGGAGAGAAAGTTTCTTTAACGTCTATTTCATTTGATGTTATTTGTTGACATACTACTGAGAAAAGTATTTTCGTTGGTGTCGTAAGCAACCCACTTGATTGGGTACTTTTTATCAGAAGTGAAGAACTAGATTTAGGTTTTTATTGTGTTGTTTGTATCGGAACTCATGAAAAGTGTAAGCCTTGACCGTAGCATTAATAAACTGCATTTTAGTGATGTTGAAAGGTGCATCTTTGATAGAGCTTTGGGAGGGTGTGACAATAAAAAATTCTCAAAATTTGGACTTACATGGTTGCTTGTAACAGTGATGATAAGTAAGTGTTGCAACATGGTGGAATAAGGCGCTCGTCAATTTTTGGGCGTAGGGAGTTATTGGTATATGATTTAAAGCTTGTTTATTTGTCTTGGTTTTGAATAAAAGAAAACCCGTCTATTGAATAGAGATAGAGTAGATATTTGCAACTGAAAGGGTCGCCTTGTTTCAAAGTTTGGTGATTTCCAAAGATAGAGAGTTCTTGGAAACTGCGCGTTTTTCAGTAAAATCCATACACGGACATGTGTTTTTAAATGGTAAAGTGTGTTGAGCCCCAAAAAATGTTTTACATTTAAAATGGCCAACAGGCTGAAAAATGCTGATTTCTTCGATTTTATTATTTTGATGAGTGCTTGATTTCACGACTCGACTATGCTTTACATGTGAATGGTTAGTTAATAAGCACTTGGCCTTTTATTATCCCCCCATTGCCAATCTTGCGGGGGTGTTTTTTTCCCAGTGTTGCCACACTCATAGCCGAGGTCCTACTTCTTGCTGAGAAGCAAAATTACCCTTACAGCACATCACATTTCAGGAGTGCCTGTTCTCCAGCAGTACAAAACGGTGGGTGGAACACAATGTGGGTAGAGATTAGAAGTTAGGGCTGGTTGAGGTCAAAGGTAAGATTTCCTTTGTTCAGAGGAAAGCATAGTTAATAGTATAGTGTGTGTGCATGTTCATGTGTCATGTATGTTTATTTTATCATGTGTGCATGTGCTTTTGCCGATGTTTCTGTGTGTGTATATTGTGCGTATGTGGAAGGGTGTTTGGCAGTCAGGAGCCGAGAACCACCAACGAGCAATAAAGACGAAACGCAGTGATTTTTCTGTACTCATGGACATTAAAAATTTTGAGAACCACTCAAATGAGGAAAGTCTACTTTGTCTTCCATCTCGTTGTTCTAACTTAACATCGTCTGGCTGGGGGACCAAGCCATTTCATCTCCAACTTTTCATCTAAAATCAGGTTTAGTAATGAAAAGTTCACTTTTTATCATAGATTAGAACATGTACGAGGGATGTCTAGAAAGTAAGTACCGTTTTAAAATAATTTTAAAAGAAATAATGTTCCCAATCAAAACGATTTATTTGTGAATACCTCATATATATTATATAGGACTAGATCTACTTCTCCATGTAGTCACCAGAACTGTTGAGGCATTTGTCATAGCGTGGGACGAGCTTCTAAATGCCCTCATCGTAGAAAGCTACCGCTTGCTATGTCAGCCAATGTCAAGGTCCTGCCAGGCCAAAAACTTTTTCAAATGTAGGAACGCTCAGATAAAAGTCACTCGGAGCCAGCGATTCAAACCAAAGACGCGGAATGCTTAGGGACGGTGTTGTTCTGCTTCACGACAATGCAACTCCTCACAAGTCTGCACAGACCCAAAACCTGATCGCCTCCTTCGGATAGAAACAGTTGAAGCACCCATCGTACAGCCAAGACTTGGCTCCGAGTGACTTTTTTCATCAGTTCCTGCATTTGAAAAAGTTTTTGGCCGGGCAGGACTTTGACTCAGACGCTGATCTCACAGGAGAGACTGGACATTGGCTGACACCGCAGGTGGCAGCTTTCCACAATGAGGGCATTCAGAAGCCCGTCCCATGCTACGACAAATGCCTCAACAGTTCTGGTGACTACGTGGAGAAGTAGTCATATATATATATATATGTGAGGTATTAAAAAATTAATCGTTTTGATTGGGAAAATTATTTCTTTTGTAGTTTTTTAAAACGGTACTTACTTTCTGGACGTCCCTCGTATCATTGCTGATAAATCCCAATTGCACAACGTGAACACAAAGTGTTGCAAATATTCCATCTAATGAAAACACATAGTAGGCTGCAACTGGATCATCAGGCCATGTAGTTGCATTCCTACTAACACATGTCCAATGAAGGCGTATTATTTTAATTAACTGTGCCACTTCAGAAAGTGTGGCATGGCATGAACTATTACCCGATTGTCAGGGCTCGGAGAGCTCGAGCCCGAGGGGGCTAGCCAGATGGTGGCAAGATCTTTTTAAAAATTCTTTACCTTTCTTGCGTAAGAAGAGTTTCATAATAAAAAAGCATGGAAACAGGCTCTTCCTTTACTTAGCCCTTTAGATATTTGATTGGCTATTAGGTTACCGAGGAAGTGGCAGAACCAGCATGGTGCAGGGGATGGAAAGACGGACTATTATTATATTAACCAAATGAGCACCGGAACAATCAGCAGGTGGACACGGAGGTGGATATTGGAGCGGGGAGCGGAGCACGTATGGCAATCCCGGAGTGCTATGATGTTCCCAGGATCAAGTTATCACTTTTTGTAAAGAAAAGTAACAATAGCGCATTATGTTCAGTTCTAAAAGGTACGGCCCTTTGTTATTCGTGACCAAGCCGAAGTCGGCCCTGGTTCGAAAAGTTTGCCCACCCCTGGGTTTCGTTATACTCGAAAGGGTGCGCGAGCCCGAGTCCGAGTAATTTTATAAAATACTCGAGTGAGTACTTCAGTACTCTGGTACTCGAATCCTGAGCACAGGCTCATTGTGTTATTTGCTGATGCATTAATATAAGCATTGCCATCCCATCTTTCCTTTCTTTTCCTCCGACCTTTTTGTAAAATTTGTACAAGGACGTATTGCAAGAGTTTATGGGTCCACAAAAGACAGGCACGCAGAGTCATGGGAGCAATGATTGATAGATAAAAGAACACAGAGAGAGAGAGAGAGAGAGAAATAGAGAGAGAGAGAGAGAGAGAAATAGAGAGAGAGAGAGAGAGAAAGTCTGAGAGAGAGAGAGAGAGAGAGAGTCTGAGAGA
>NW_004797440.1:945231-950653 GCF_000002075.1 Aplysia californica
CTATGTATCTTACTCTTTCTATTTATTGTTTTTATTGTTTTACTTTATTACATTTTATTATTATTATTCTCATTATTATTATCAATTTTCTTTTCTCCTCTCTCCATTGACAATCTTTCTTTCACCTGGAGTTGGGACGGGTATTGGTGGGGTGGGAAGCAAAGGCTCATTGTCAGCACTGTACTGGATGTGACTTTACGTAGGGAATACCCAGCTACATACATGTAGTAAGCATGCATTTATCGGAGAGCCCTATGATTGCGGAGAAGGTGCAGAGACCATTTGCGTCTTGCTTGTTGACAACATTAACCCTCTGGGACCTGTCATGCCTTCCTCTGCCCCTATCTCTGGAATGAGAGGACTTGATTGCTCTGGGAGGGGGGGGGGTCTAGCTTCCAATTGGTATTACTATTATTATTATTATTATTATTATTATTATTATTATTATTATTGTATTTCAGCAACACACAGAAACTATGCTCTTAATAGCGTCTTTCTCTTCTTTATCTCCTCAAACAACTTCTCAATATATTACAACAGACACCAACATACCCATTCATTTTTCTTATGGTCTCTCTGTGATGGAGTTGGGTTTTTGTTTGTGGCATTGCACCTACAGCCACTGCTTTATCTCCTACCCCGGGATGGAAGGAAGGAAAATTACAGAACCACCAGTATTAGGTGCTATTCACAAATGATAGAATCCCATACGAGCTGAGACGCCGCCTCGGTAATCAAGGTCTCCCCCCAGGTCTTAGTGGGCAATCAAGCTGACCTGGTGGATGGTTATTGGAAGAAAAAGAAAATCAGAAAGCAGAGAAAGTGGAAAAACAAGAAGAAAACACCCCCTACAACTGGAAACGGAAAAGAGAAGCTTATAGACTTCAATATTCTTCAGGCAAATGTCTGTGGCTTGGACAAGAAGAAAACACAATTGGGGAAAATTTCGCATGAAAGGGAAGTCCACATTTCTCTATTACAGGAAACTCTCCATTCATCCTGTGACATAAACATCACTGGGTATACCCCTTATCCATGTATGTTAAGGTTGCCAAGGGATTATAACCTTTATATATATATATATCAGAAATGATATCCAGGGTGAAGTAGAGCTCCTTAATTGGCACCCCACTGACACACATACAGTCACCCTGTGGTATGGCAACAGCAAGCTCATACTTTATAACATCTATTGCCCCCCAAGCAGCACTCTGAACTTCATGGAACAGAGTTACTATCTTTAAGAAGACGGTCATAGCTGGTGACCTTAATGGACACTCCCCCCTTTGGGGCTATGCAGACCAAAACAACCCAGGTAAGACGATTGAAGAACTATGTCAGTCCTCTAACCTTATCCTTCTTCAAGATGAGGATTCAACCAAAACACTTCTTCATAGGAGACATGGGACCCTCCACAGACCAGATCTCACCCTGGTCTCTGCTGATTTAAACAACTACTGCAGGGAAGAGGTGCTAGACTGCATATCTAGTGACCATCGTCCCATTCTCACCAAAATCAATATTATATTGAAACACAGACGAAGGAAAAGAAGAACCCGTTGGAACTTCAGAAAAAATAGCTGAGGACACAGTGAAACTGGATGATCTAGACTATAAAAGTATAGACGCCCTTAATAGTGAACTCACCTCCGCCATCTTAGATGCTGTAAAGAAGAGTATCCCACAGGGGTGCAGAGCCAACTATAAACCCTTTTGGAATGAGCGCTTGGAGAAAGCTACAAAAACTAAAAATGATGGCAGACATGAATACGAGAAAGATCTAAAAAATATGGACAAGAAAATTAGATACAAAAAGGCCATAGAAGAGGCTAAACTTGTCACTAAGGAATCTAAAAAGGAAGCCTGGACACAGAAGTCTGAGGGACTCAATTTACATCAAGATATGGACGGGAAGCTTGGTCACTTCTAAATAACTTCACTGGCGAAAAAAGGAAATAAAACTCCATACCACTAGACACAGAAACCGGAGTTCTCACCAGCCAGTTAAAAAAAGCCGAACACTTCAATAAACATTTTGCCTCCATTAGCAAAAGGAGCAAAAGGAATGACTTGGACAAGGGTCTACTGAGTGTTCTGAAAGGAAAAGAGAGAGACTTGATGACACCGAGTATCTTCCAGGACTTCTTAACTAAGGGAGAGTTGGACTGTGCAATCAAGAAACTGAAGATGCCAAAAAGCCCAGGTCCTGATAAAGTACACAATGAGATGTTACAAAATCTTGGTGAAAAAGCCAAATTGCTACTTCTTAAGCTCTACAACAGAACATGGACTGAGGGAAATCTGCCTAAAGCATGGAAACTAGCTACTATAAACCCAATCTTAAAGAAAGGAAAGAAGGCAAATGACCCTAAAAACTACCATCCAATATCACTCACGTCCTGTATTGGCAAGCTCTGTGAAAGAATTCTCAATTCTCGTCTTTATTGGTGGCTCAAGTCTTCAGGTCTGATATCACAGTGTCAAGCAGGGTTCAGGTCAAAAGGCAGGACAGAAGACCAGCTCTTCAGGCTCACACAGAAAATCATTGATGGATTTCAAAGAGGGGAACAGACAACGGCTGTGTTTGTGGATCTCCAACAAGCCTACGATAGAGTGTGGAGGAAAGGACTTCTCTTAAAACTGCAGAACATGGGAATCAAGGGAAACATGTACTCCTGGATTAAATCATTCCTTACAGATAGACTTATCCAGACCTAGATGGATAAAACCCTATCTTCAAAAGCAGTACTTGAGGAAGGACTCCCACAGGGATCTTCTATCAGCCGTACCTTATTCCTTGTCTTCCTCAATGATGTTTCAGATGCTCTCAAACCAGAAAAAGCCCTTTTTGCTGATGACCTGGTCCTTTGGCACACTGGAAACTCGACAACAATAAGCAGACGAAGACTACAAGATGATCTAAAATCCCTAGGAACCTATTGCCGTTTATGGAAGATGAAAGTAAATTGCGAAAAAAAACCTGTCTACTCTGTTTTTACGAGAAGCTGTAACCTTGCAAATGCAGTAATCCCTCTCAAAATAGATGGTACCAACTTGAAAAAGGAGAATAACCCAGTGTATCTTGGAGTATAACTTGACAGCAAGCTCAAACTGAAACAACACACCAACAACCTTAGGAAGAGGGCTATGAAGAGACTTAATCTTATCAAACGACTAGCCAGTACCAACTGGGGATCAGACAAGAACACATTGAGAGGCCTCTATTTAGGATATACTAGAGTTGTTTTTGATTATAATCTTGTTCTACAAAACATTTGCAGTAAAACTACAAAGAACTCAATGGACGCAATCCAAAACCAACCTCTTCGTCCTATTTATGGCGGAATGAGATCCTCACCGACTGCGGCCTGTGAAGTCCACACAAAAATTGAGCCATTAGAAACTCGAAGAAAACGGGCAACTTTAGAATTTATGAAAGATCTAAAAGGCTAGAAAATAACCACCCTAATAGAATTCTTGTTGACAAGTGGAAACCTAATCAAAGACTAAAAAATACAAAATCTGTACTTGATACTGTCCTCAATCTCCTCCTGAAAGACGAGAACCTCTGGAAAGAGTTCCCTCAACTCTCCCACCACATCTCACCATAGCAAAGCCAGAAATTAGGAAAACACTTTTGGACAAGAGCAATAAAAACACATATCCTGTGGCACTAAAATATTCTGCCCTTGAAACAACATGGATTCACTCATAAACTGATGGATCTGCCTTTAAGGCAACAATCAACGCTGGATATGGGTCAGTGATCAACTTTCCCAGTAGGATAAAAAAAAAGAAGTCTTTAATTCCATCGGGTCCTTCTGCTCCAATTTTATTGCCGAACAACAGGCTATCACCAACACAGCAAACTACATCAACTACTTGTTTGACACTAACCCACTTGCTACCACAGACATTGTTATCTTTACGGACAGCCTTTCAACACTAGAGACACTTGAGACTGGGACTGATGTGAACAAAGATATATTACACTCGATTTGGAGTCTACATAATTTGATAAGTAGGCCCCAAGTCAGAGTAGTCCTACAATGAATTCCTGCCCACACTGGGATACCGAGAAATGAAAGAGCTGATGCTCTAGCAAAGAAAGGAACTGGCCTCCATCAGCCTGAAATTCCTATTGATTACACCACCTGCTGCCAAATGATCAAGTCAAACCTCAAGGAAGACTGGATGAATGATTGGGCCACAGGTACGACAGGAAGGATGTTGTATGGCCACACGAATAAACCACTGATCAAAGATCCAATCAATGAGTTGAAGAGGGGAGATCAATCCATAATCTTCCAACTTCGAACACAACATGTACCCCTCAACCAACATTTCAACCGAATTGGAATAAAGCAGTCTGCTGCCTGCCTACTATAAGACAGTGGAACATCATCTGTTCTTCTGTAGAAAACTAACTGATTTTAGGGGATGTTTTCTTCCCAAGCTACCCCACACATCTAATTGCCTCTACTCCCCAAGACAACAGTGAGAACAGACATGCAGCTATTACCGAATGGCATCATGCAGAAGAGTTAACGCTCAGAATACTCAGATGCTACAGGATCGCTAACAACAACAACAACAACAACAACAACAACAACAACAACAACAATTACCTGTTGGTATCAAGGAACAGCAGCATAATACTGTCCCCGTGGTTTTATGCACCCCGCATAATTTAGCAAAATTTGGTGGTTTTTTGGGGCATAATTTCTGATTATTTTCCATTATCATTTTTTGTTAAAATTAACAGAATCGCATAATTGAACATTTTTGGGCTCATGCAGTTTGCATAATTTCAGAATTGTTTGTGCATAAAACCTCGGGGACAGATAATAGATCTATACAGGCAACAGTCTTAATCTTCTGCTTCAAATTCAAATGATACATAAGTTCGCTTGGCCAGTAAGTATGCACGTTCGCGCATGTGTGTGTGTGTGTGTGTGTGTGTGTGTGTGTGTGTGTGTGTGTGTGTGTGTGTGTGTGTGTAGGTGGGTAACTTGTAGTGTGGGAATGGGCAGTGGCGTACATAGCTAAATCAAACTTAACTAATAAGCAGTGGCGTCGAGTGGGTTGCAGACAAGGTGGTGTATAACTGAAAAGTGAGCAAACGGGCAATAGGCTTACTAGTTAGATATCACTTCTATTAAACTTGTAATGAGTGGTTGGCGGGCGCTCTGGTTTGGTCTTTCTTTCAATTGCTTTCTGCGAGTCTGTGTGTGTGTGTGTGTGTGTGTGTGTGTGTGTGTGTTTTTTGTTTTTTTTTCTTTTCATTCTTTTTGTTTTTATATTTGTGTGTTAATTTTTGTTATCTTTAATTAAACAATCTCATGCTCAGCAATTCTCGTTCCATAGATTTAGCCTGTGCCATTATGTACCCCCTCTTCTCCTCCCCAAACAAAGTTGTACA
>NW_004797440.1:950861-968451 GCF_000002075.1 Aplysia californica
CCCCCCCCCCCCCCACACACACACACACTCACACACACACGCACACACAGACACGGACACACACACCCTATGCAGTCGGTGAGGAAACCAATCTCGCGTCGCCTTGTGACATAGCCCATCACGCGCTACGCGGGAAAACGAGCTACGGCGTGTGGCGCGGACAATGGGACAAAAGCCCAAGTACTTTAGTAGACAATCTTTGGTATACCGGAAGCTCTATATCTCGCCGATTCTCGCAGGAAACGTGATGATTGTTGCTATTAGAAACCAGAGAAGCTTGAGCATTCGACTTGACAGCTACTCATCAGGTAGGAAAATTCATTGTTTATATGTGGCTATTCTTTTTTTGTGAACCTGGGGGTAAGCAGACACAATGAAACTAGCGCTAATATAGAATATTTTTATATTAACGTTGTTCCATTCTCAAGTTGAAAACAAGAAGGCTCAAATAAGGCTTATAAGGCAGGGGATAGTTAGTTAAGTTAAGCGTGTTGGCAAAAGCAAAGCCAAAGGCAAAACCAAAGTTCTCCAACTTGGGATAGTCTCACTATCTTACTAACAACTCCTTGGTAAGACTTTTCAACACAATGGCAAAGGGAACTTAAAATCTAGGGATACTGCTTTGTGAAAGTTGGAAAAGTTTATTATTTTCTGTAGAAATTCCACTTTATTGACCATATTATGCCATATATATTATGATATATTCCATACACAGAGATCTAATCTAATCTAGATCTAGAAGTCTAGATCCTAGAGGATCTAGATCTAGATTTATCTAGCTTGTTCATTTTCGTCTAACCAAGTTTAAAAAAAAATTCTAGCCCATTGAGAAATTTAGTTACCGATGCCCACGATATTTGCCTGGCATTTCTGCAGGCCAGCGACTAAACAAAAATGTTAAAAAGAAAATATCTTGACCCATGCAGTCATTAAAAAAAAATTCTCTTTGTACCCTTATAGTGGCTATAGGCTACTAAAAACCACTCTTTGAATGCATACACAGGATCACTAAAATAAATGACTACAGTAGCATTACAAATTGCTCATTTTGAGACAGGGGCACCACTCTGCCCCCACATAATTTCAGTAGGCCTATTAGATTTAATTCCCCGGCTGTCTAGATGTACGTGCTCCACGTAAGTCTTGAAAAATACTAACCTCGTCTTTTGAATTGTGTTTCTTAGGCGAACGTTAAACAGTGGTGTTGAGAAAAATGTGTCTACTTTTAAATGTTTTAAGTGTGCTGTATCCCCTATTACAGGGTGATCGAAAAAAAACGTAACAACTTTTTTTCTGAATATCTCGCGCAAAAATTGTTCTAGAATGCTGTAATTTGGAACAGACATAATTCATTCAAAAGGAATTTGTTTGATATAAAATCCACGAAGAAGAAACATGTTTTGAAAACAGAAACGGCATTAAAAAAAAGCACCCAAAAATACAAAGTTCACCAATGTTTTAAAATCCTGTAAAGGAAGTCGTGAAAAGATTAATTTACCTTTTTCTTTATTTTCTCTTTGACTTTAAATTTCCATCCCTGTGACATTTAAACAATATTTAATTTCTTTTAAAGAGTTTTAAAAACCTAATGATTTCATTCTGAAATTCCTAGAAGCAGTCCTGCGCATTCCTTCCTTTGGACTCGATACATTTTTAATGCGTCGTTCGAAATGTTCAGTGGCGCCCTTACACAAGGACCTGCTACACCATGAGTTTTTAAAGCCACATACACTGTACATGTTCACTAAGAAATGGCTTCAGAGACAATAGAGTGGGGGTGCCCAATAGACAGCATTTTTTAAGTTGACATATCCCGCGGGGTGAAAATGGGCATTGCACTAAACCAAATGTCATTGAGGAAATGATCCCTCTTTACAAGACAATCGAGGAATCATGAACACATTGCTATGCTCTGATACAAGTCATCTCGGCCTAGCGAAGATGAACATGGTATAGTCGCTGGTTAACATATGCCTGTTGACGTGTTGGAAAGTCCTAGGTGCAGATCGTCTACGGACAGACGTCTCATGGGACTCGGCTTCTGAAATCAGCACTCTGTTGACGTTTAAAAGGCTGCACATGGTGCATGTTCGACCTGAAGTGGTATTTTTTTAAAGAACTTTTTAGTTCTGATTCGCTATAGATCCAAACTGACGGAACTTCTCTACTCATGACGCTAAAGGTCTTGAGGGCACCTAAGCATTCTCTCCATGCCGTGCGCAGAACTTACGAAATGTCAAGGATGGTGGTTTGTGGAGAGGTAATGTTCTCAGCAGGCAAACAAAATTTGGGAAAAATGATATCTGCAGACTTCTGTTTACTTGTTAGACTACAGTAGCTTACAATATGGCACGATGGAGAGCTTGGTTTTGGATGGTGTCCTTTGAGTTCTTTGTAGTTTTACTGCAAATGTTTTGTAGAACAAGATAAAATCAAAAACAGCTCTAGTATATCCTAAATAAAGGCCTCTCAAGGTATTCTTGCCTGATCCCCAGTTGGTACTAGCTAGTCGTTTAATGAGATTAAGTCTCTTCATAGCCTTCTTCCTAAAGTTGTTGGTGTGCTGTTTCAAGTTAAGCTTACTGTCAAGTTGTACTCCAAGATACACTGGGTTATTCTCTTTTTTCAAGTTGGTACCATCTATTTTGACAGGGATTTCTGCATTAGTAAGGTTATAGCTTCTTGTAAAAACAGAGTAGACTGTTTTTTTCACAATTTACTTTCATCTTCTCTTAACGGCAATAGGTTCCTAGAGAATTAATATAATCTTGCAGTCTTCGCCTGCTTATTGTTGTTGAGTCTCCAGTGTGCCAAAGGACCAGGTCATCAACAAAAAGGGCTTTGGGTTGATAAACTTTTGTTTGGCGTACCGTGTGGTGTTGATTGTTTTGTGTGGTTTATACTCTGCAGTTACTTTGTTGTATACGAGTATAATTTACCTTCTACATAATATGTCAGAAGTTTGTATTGTATTTTTCTTTTTAAGTGGTGCCATTTTCATATCTTCTCTGATAACATTTAGTTTTTACAGATTTTTTTTTTTTTTTTCAGGAAAAACAGTGTACATTCATATTCTTTTCGTGAGTACTCATGTTTTCCATTTTTGGTCAATTTTAGCGAGTACATAACCTTTATTTTTGACTTAAATACTTGATTTAAGTGTAGGAACCAGCAACCAAACTGGGAACCATCTGCTACAAGCCTATCCAATGCTCAAGGCACTTAAAAGAAAATATTGGCCCAACCCTTGGCAGAGAGACCCAAAACACTATGGGTGCCTGGAGGATCTGCGGCAAACAGCAGCTTTCACGCTAGAGACTGGAATTTCCATTTAGAGATGAGCAGGAAGAAAGTGTAGGAAACTGTGATAATTACAACTTCTTTCACTTTTTTTCCTTCAATTTATAGTAGCCTATTCATTAGTGGCTTGCTTCCCTGTTGTCAGCATGGAGATGGAGGTGATACAAACAAATAAAGTAAGAGACTACCTACAAGTATACACATCCCTGAAAGATTCAAAGAATAGCTTTGATAGTGATAAAGAGATGTGTCAAGAGAATAGACTGAACAGGGTGCAAGAAATACTTATGATGATATTACTCTCTTGTTATTGTTATATTGTTATGAAAACATGCAATTTGAAAAATCAATTATATAGCTCTTTGTAACACATTTTCACATTTTTCACTTCAACTATTATCACACACAGACAAAGAAGGTACGATTTTGTCTTCAGTTAGTTTGTATCCACTGTTTGTTTGTTTTTTCAGATGAGGTCTTAGGAAAAAAGTCACAATGGAGATTGTATACGTATATACGAAAAAGAGGTCCGAGTTCGGACGACAATGCAACTTTACAGACAGACCTGCTGAACTGCATGTGGACATCCTCCCTGATGACTCTGCTATGGAAGAGTTTATCGAGAGGGATCCAGTGGATATTGGCATTCAGTGTGTTCAGGAAATGTCAGAGCATGATGTGAGAATATCTTATAATTTGTTATCACTTTTTGAAGACAAAATCAATAAAGATTTTATTTCTTTTTTCCCTTTGTATTTCCTTTCAGCTTTCTATTCTTTCTCAGTGTCTTTTCTTCTCTCTTTTGACAAGACTTTTTCTTAGCACTTTTTACTTAATTTGGACTAAAGTAACTGGAAATGGAATTTAAAAAGACATTTTTTATAAACTGGGTGAGTAACATTGTTTGGTTTGTGAGTACAAACAGATTTAGAGAGGGTGAAGAACACAGCCACATGAAATGGCTCTTTGTTTTATTTTTGTCTCCAGTACATTGTAACCAAAAAGTGACTACTGGATAAAAGAAAAATACTGTCTAAATCCCGATATGTTAAGTAATAGTTATAACAGGTATTGTGTAATCTACATCATTCCACATTTCCCCATGTAGTAATTGTCCCAGTGGTTGATATGTTCATTTGATAGATCTCTGTAATTTTCACTTGTTCACAACACTTAATTTAAAGTTCTCAAGACTTGGATTTGAATTTAGGGCACAGAGCTAAATATAGGTCATACAGTCACTGAATAACAGTTCTAGTCTCTTTCATGTTCTGATTTTTCTACCATATTGGCTAACAGGTGGTGTGTCCGTTGGGGGCTGCTGATGTTTGAATAGACTCCCGAGCCGAGCATGGCTTCACGTATAAGGTTGTCATGAGTCATATTGTAAACGGTGTATTGCCCCCAGGTTGTGGTGTTATGTTGTGATAGGCTTTGGGGTAGCCATGAGATGGCTCCTGTTGTGGCAAACGTTGTGCCCTGTTTCAATGGTCACTTTGTAGGAAGGCGGATTGGGATGTCTGTTGAAAGCGATGCCTGGTTGGCCTTGGTCTTGAATGTGGACAGAATCACTAGGGCAAAATTCTGGAACAGATTTAGCACCGTGTCTCTTGTTGTAATGATGCTGCATGGTTTCTTTACTTTTTTCCTCCCTTTGACAAACAGAGGGGAGACCGACAGGACTTGGTTGTATGTTGTCCTGTAAGATGGGAATTTGGGTTTTAAGTTTCCTTCCCATGAGAAGGTCATTTGAGACATGCCCATTTTGTAATGGGGTAGCCTGGCAGAGTTGTTTGGTTTGTGAATACAAACGGTGTGATTTAAAGCAATTTGTGTAATGCTGTTTTCCACAATTCATTATTATTATTATAAATTTATGTGTCATGATGTCTTTTCAGTATCATTTTTAAAAAGTATTTGCTTTTGTTACAGTACACTTTATACCCTAGGGTTATGAATTACGAACTTTTCAGACCTGCCCTATATTCATTTTGGGATAACTTCTTTATTCAGGCCAACACAGAGAGATTTGAAACTGGTGCCAGGGGAATCAACCATACAGAGGGTGGATGGCCAAAAGACATCAATCCCAATGAAGTGGAGCAGGTCACACGTTACAGGAAGAAAGTTGAGAAAGATGAAATGTACATTGGCGCTGTCATGCAGCTGGGCTCTGTAAGGACACTTTTGAAAATCTTTTCTTTCCCTTTAATCATTGTACATTGTTACTTTCTTATTTTTTTTTTGTACTTCATGTTCATAATCACATATTTGGTGTTCTTATGACTGTATTTGTGTATTTCCGGAAGTAGTTTAGAGAAATGTTGACGAAGACTAGAGAGAATTGAATTGAACTTCATTTGTTGTGCTATTTGCCGTTCACAATATATAAAACACAACATATACAAACAATATTCATATGAGTATGAATAAAAAATATACAAAACATGTTAAGCTTTAAGCTCTCTGTTCTGTTCTAGTATGCTTTTGGTCTAGAAAGCACAACATAAAGGAATTTTACCAACTGTTTTAGAATAGACACTATGCCCAAGTATTATAAACAAAGTGTTAGCATTTCGTTTTGTAAAGATTTTTAAAGGAATATGTGAGGCATCATGGTGAAATCAAGTACTCATCAAAATAATGAAATTGAAGAAACCAGCATTTTCCCACATGTTTGGCAATTTTTATTGAATTTTAAATTTTGGCTCCACGTCTTGTATGTCTATTTAAAAACACATTGCTGTGTGGATTTTATTGAAAATCGTTGATTAAAAGCACACAAAATATTAATTTACAGTTTCTGAGGAATCTTACGCTTTGAAAGTCACCAATCTTTGGTGGCCATTTTCTCAATAATTTTCCTGAAACCAGGCAACCATTACCTTCTTCAATCCCAAATTTCTTGACTGGCATTTTAAAAAAAATTGAAAGCAAGACAAACTAACATTCTTCAAGATGATACCCATAACTCTATGTGCCCAAAAACTTGCAAGTGCCTGATTCCACCACGCCGTGACACATACTTTTTGCATAAATCCTAATAAATAGTACAAGCATTATGTGAAATTTGTCCTTAATGTTTCAATTTTTTCTTCCTTCAGATCAGACATTTCTCTAGCTGTGTAAATTTTTTCTTAGTTCTTTCTTTGGGGGCTCTTGTTGTCTAGAGGTTACGGTGTTCAGCTCTCATTCATTAGGTCCCATGTTTGAAACCTGACAGCGGTGGAAAAATTTCTTCGCTAAAATTTTCTCTTTTCACTCTCTTTTCCTGCTCTCTAACCATGTTCTGTCTTCTGTTTTGTCCCCACTTTTTGCTCCTTCCCTCCCTTTGCTCTCTCCTCTTGGCCCCTGACTCTTTCTGTAAGCCTTTCTACTGCTACTCCTTCTTACTGCTGTCTTTCAGCGACACCCCTGATCTTAGGGTAGGTAAGAGGTAAAATCTAACACTTAGCCTTTTTGGATAAAAGCAAAAAATCTTGGAGATCCTGTGCGCAAGCTGCACACATTAAAGATTCCTTGGTGGTCCAAAATCTATAAGAGTAGGCTTTGGGCACCACCCGGGCAAAATTCAAAATTAATTCCCACCAAACTGAAAATGTTTAAGGGAAGACACGTGTGGGTGAGGCTGGGGGTGGGTTTGGGATAAATTTGGGTCAAACTATCGAAAATTAAAAGTTGTGGTTTTTTACTTCTTTGATTACCCTACTATTGACGTTTCATATTTGTATCCATTGAAAAGTGTTTTTATAATGTTCTTGAAGCCACATTTGCCTTTAGGGTGTTCCAAAAATTACACTGAGAGTGTACAGTTTGCCACAATAATTACGTTTATCCCCACAAAACATACAGGTAATTTTGATTTCCTGTTATTTGAACATAGAAAAGCTTAGGCTTTGAAGATTACAATTATCGAAGGGTTTCTTCGGTACTAACAGAAATGAGTGACTACTCGGAAAGGGAATCCCCCTATGCAAATGCACTTTCTTTGTTTTGATTGGGTTGAGTGTCCATGTGGTTGGCCTCATTTTTTCCCGTGCTCATTTGCAATCCTGAAGTTGTTGTTCGCCTGGCTATCAAAGTTCTTTCACACATTTAGAGTAAGTGTCACAGGCATATATATGCTAAGTTTCAATACAGGTGTTTACATTCATTTTAATGTCATTGCATTAAAGTTTTTCTGAACCAATGAAAAAATTACCAACACTACTACCGTACTGAGATATCAAAATGTAGGCACCCTTTAAATCGCCCTTACACACGCCATTTAATCCAGCAAGGTCAAAATCCACTCTTTACCTTTAGCAGGTACATACATCCTCTCCCTCTCTCTCTATAAGGTTTTTTTCCCAAAAAAACTTGTGCAACTTCGTCTTCTGACTCTCTGCTGTGAGAGAGAGAGAGAGAGAGAGAGAGAGAGAGAGAGAGAGAGAGAGAGAGAGAAAGAGACAGAGAGAGAGAGAGAGAGACAGAGAGAGAGAGAGAGAGAGAGAGAGAGAGAGAGTATATGGATAGATACCAGGCTTATTGGATATTGAGATATAAACTTGAAAGTAGGCTCGTGTAATTTTCAAGAAAAAAGAGAGTAGACGTTTTGACACAAAGAATGGGTTCTCAGCTTTTTGCTTTTAGCAGCCAAAGAATACTTTTGGTTGTCAGATAAAAGGATGCCCCCAATATAATATTTATAGCATCGTCTGATGATTTTACAGCCAATGAAAATCTGAGAAATTGTGAAAGACAGCAAGTTTTTTTTTTTTCTTCACACAAATTTTGAGGTTCAGTGTTATACTTTTTGCTCTCTATGTGACATGGTTTGTGAAACTGATTCTAGTCATACATGTGATTTTCTTTAAGGTCATGGAACACTGCATCAAGCAGAACAATGCTATTGACATCTATGAAGAATATTTTGAAGATGTGGATGTTGAGTCCATTGATGAAGCTGCTTCTGCCAAAACCATCAATGTCTTCAGGTGAAAAACAATAATATTTTGTTATACTATTAGTGGTATCCTTTCATTATATGCCATAGTTTGTAATCTGTTGTTGAAGTCTTTGCTGTTCTTTCCCACTTTTTTTTCTGCCCATCTATTTTATTTATTAGAGTGCAGGGTCACTTTCTTCTCATACAAAAAAAAGGGTTCTACCAAAGGACGGACTCTCCTGCTGCTAATGACTGGAATGTTAAAAGTTTAGCCAACTGATCTATACAATGACATGTTGCAGTCACACACCTTTCCGGAGTCCTGGCGACTTGCCACTGTCATTCAAATTCCAGAACCAAAGAAAGACCACATACACCCATCTTACTACAGACCAAAGGCCTTCATGAGCTGTCTATGCAAACTTAAAGAAGAAATGATCTACAGATGACTCGTGTGGTTTCTGGAGACAACGAGCTCACTGAGCAATCTTCAGTACAAATTCAGGAAAACTCAATCCATTCTTGATTACCTGGTCCACCTGGAGACTTCAATACTCGTACATGAGACCTTTCCCGAAAGAGCTCGTCTTTTTCAACCAAGAGAAACTTTTCAACATAACCTGGAACTACGGACTTCTTAGAAACCTACTTGCTCTCAGCCTTTTTAGTCTCCTCCCTGTCTTCATTGGCAATTTTCTTAAGAATCTTTCCTTCCAGGTTTGTGTTGGATCCTCCCTTTCAGACCCCCACCAACAGGAAGAAGGTGTTCCCTATGCAAACATCCTTTCTCCTCTCCTCTTGGAAATTACAATAAATTTCATAATTCAGGCACTCCAAAACAACATAGACAGCTCATTATACGTTGACGGCTTTCTAATATGCTGGCAATCTAAAATTCGTCAACTAAGATCTATAGAAAGACAGCTGCAAACGCAAAGTGGGCTAATGAAAATGGTTTAAAGTTTTACCTTTTATCACTTTGCAGTCACATCTCGCCGATCAGCTATGTTTACCACCCAGTTTCTTTGGATTTTCCCAAAAATGACTTTGCGTTTGATGGCAAAGAATTTTACTATATTACGAGCTTTGTGATGGCAAAGTGTTAACGCGAGGAGTGACCCTTGAGGACCATTTTCTATGTTTGTTGCCCGAGATCAAATCAAGTTAGGCATAGTAAAATCTTTTGATACGCAATGTTATTTTGGTATAGCTACTGCGGTTGCTATGGAAACGGCCACCATCTTGAAAATAAACAATGAATTTCAAATCCCTAAGGCTTTCTTATTTACTGACCTAATTTGACCTTGGTGAGAGTATACCTGAACTAGACCCTATCAGCGTAACATTGAGTTTTTTTCAATAAGTGCAAAAGAAAAAAAAAAGATAATTTTCCCAAAGTGTAAAATAACTTTTCTAAATTTCGATTGCATAATGCCTTGCCAATGGAAAAGTATAATTTTTTTCTCGCAAATATCTCTCTGTTACATTGATGGCAGCCTTGCCATCTATGTTTCCTGAAAGTTTCACGTCGAAAGGATGAAAACTGAGGAAGGAGTAGGGAAAATACTGCAAAAAATGACATTTTGCGAAAAACGACAATTATTGTAAAAATTCACTATATTAACCCAGAGTTTCTCAATTTCTCCACACTTTGTTTTGCCTCCATGAAGCTCACTGTCACAGTTATCTGCTCATGGTCTTCACTGTTTGTTTGAAAAGTAGAAACTTCCTTCACTTGCTCTGCAAAATCAGCATCGGAAAGCACTGCTGATGTTTGTACACTAGTGTCAATGTCCGTAAATTGAAAGGCTGTCTGGCATGGCAGTTGGGCAACTCATAGAGATAAACTGGTTCGTTACTTCAGTTGTAACTAAACAGGAAAAAGACTTGTTGGGCAAGAAAATTGGTTCCTTACAGCCGTCAGTTCATTATTGTATGTTTGCTAAATGCGTCAAAATATAAGTGACACAAAGAGAGAAAAATACGGGGCAAAGAAATGTGTTCTTGATTTCCGTCAGTTCTTTACAAGAGTGTTCCTTATAGGTGTGCTCTACTGTATACGTTACTTACATATTGATATGTTGTCTTTACTTGAAAGAACTGACTGACATTTTTATGCTTTTAAACTATTTTTTCAGAGATCCCAATGAAATAAAACGCACAGCCACTCATATTTCTTGGTTCCCGGATGGCCCAAGAAAGCTTGCTGTGGCCTATTGCAACCTTCAATTCCAAAGTACTTCCCCTGAAACAAGCATGGACTCTTACATCTGGGACGTTGGTATGAATGTCTGAAAAGCTTTACTATAATTCTGTTCTTACTCATTTGAGATTAAGAGAATCCCTCAAGAGACTGTAAGTCTGAAAGGCCAGACTGTCATAAAGGTATCACTTTGATCTTGCTGCATTGGGCAGGTGATCATTTTATGAAATTACTTGTGGCAACACTTTTCATACTTGTAGGATGGAGTTCTTAAAGTTTACTGAAACAATGCATTTTGCTTATGAGCATGATGGAAAATGTGAAAATTCAGTCTCACCACAGCGCTCGTCTGGCAGTGTGTTGCCCGGACCCTGACCCCAAAGTCACACTGACCTTGTGGAACGTGTGCTCACAAACTAAAGTATCCCGAAGGTGATGCGGTGACGCACACACACATACAAACAAAAAAAATATAAGTGTAGCCAGCTATAAGGCTGTTCTGGGCACCTCGACCATTAGCTGTGTGGAGAAGCCGATTTTTAAGTTCTGAGAGCGCAAGGCGCTTAAGCAGCAGTTACTTCTTTAGAAAGAGTGTCTTTTTTGTTTGTTTCTTTCATATCAGTGACATGTTTAAGAGATAATATTGTATGCTTTCTTTTGGGTGAAGCAAAACTTGTGTATCGGCAATTTGGCAACTGCCACAGCCGACAAAACACGGTCACTCACACACTGGGTCCCAAAGCTATGTTCTCAGTACAGGGCTATAAATAGTCAAGTGGTCAATGGACCCAAGGGGGGAATAAGAAAGGAAAGGATTTTAACAGAAAATTGGTAAAATTTATAATATTCATTTTAACCTAGTGGTTTGCGCGTAGACTTTGCTAATTTTGAGGTGCTTATTACCAATATATTACATTAGACTTTTAATCTGAACTCAAAATTAGAATTTTTTTAAAGCTCCGGCTGGGCCTATGGCTGATGAGTCACCACCCAGCCCGGCTAAAATGCTGTAAACGGCCTTCCGACTGACACATCTTTTGTTGGGATGTGTTGTGTCATGTCTGTTGACACAGCCAAATGAAATTTTCACTGATTTCTTAGGAAAAAAACGGTGTTCCATTTCAAGTACTGACTTTCTGAGAGACGGACGGGAACGGGTCGGTTGGTTTCCATTCCAGTGGACATGAACCCTAAGCGTGGGTTATAGAAAATATTTTGATCTGGAAATTTTTAGATGAGTATTCCCTTTTGTGTTGTTCTTCTGACTTTGAACCGTATCCGCGACCAGTTCAAACGCCCGTGAGTTAACATGACCGGACATCCTTGGGTGAAGAGTTCACGGCTCTCACCCGTGTAGAGCTTGTAACCAAGATAGCCGATATTGGGCAGAATGTGACGCAGTGATGTGTGTGTATGTGTGTGTGTATGTGTGTGTATGTGTGTGTGTGTGTGTGTGTGTGTGTGTGTGTGTGTGTGTGTGTGTGTGTGTGTGTGTGTGTGTGTGTGTGTGTGTGTGTGTGTGTGTGTGTGTGTGTGTGTGTGTGTGTGTGTGTGTGTTCATTTCACTTTCGCCATTACTATGTGAATGACCAGGTAACTAAAAATATGAAGGCTCCTTTGTCTCTACTTTCTTCTCTGCCCCCCCCCCCCCCCCTCTCTTCTCTCTCTCTCCCACCCCCTCTCTACCTTTGTGTTTCTTTCTTTTTCACTCTTTTTTCACCCTCCTCCCTCACCCAAAAATTAGGTACTTTCAAGTAGCATTCATTCTCTTGCTCACATTAACGTAGACAATGTTGGTAAAAATAAACAAAGTGTCACACATTATACTTTCTTCCCAACAACAGAGAACCCGAACAAACCTGAGATGACTCTGAAACCAGTGTCTCCTCTTGTGTGCCTTGAATACAACCCTAAAGACTCTCATGTACTTCTTGGAGGATGCTACAATGGACAGATCGGTTGGTTTGAAGCTATAGTTTCCCAAATTTCTATATTGTTGAAGATGTATAAGAACATGAAGTAGTCAAAACCTGCTTTTCATGTTATAGTCAATGTTCACTTTTTTTACTGTGATATCCACATTCCCTTTTTTTAGGATCCAGCGTGTTCAAGAACTTTTGGTATCAAGCTTGCTCCTTTTTACTAGATCATTAGCATATCTGACTTCTGTACTTGCAAGATGATGAAGTGTGCAGTATTTCTGGGGTTTGCAAGTACAGCTGCATGATATTTTGTTAACTCCTTTTGTCTAGAAAATTTATTTCCGTGCCTGGACAGAATTTAATTTTGGTCCGTCAAAATGGAGCCACATACATAAATAGCTATGTAATTTCTCATCAAATTAAGGTACAACAGTGTTTCATACTTCATAAGAAGGGGAAATGAATGTGAAATCAGAATAAGTAAACTGCTGGGCCAAACCGTCAACCAAATTGTAATACATGGTGATAATACAAACTGGTATGAAAACGAACAGCGCCAAAAATATATGAAATTTATGAATCACCAGCAAAATAAGACTATGAATTACTAAGGAACTGTTTTTTATGTGTGCTTTGTTCTATCTACATTCTCTTCTAAATGTGCATGTCACTTTTTATAGTTAAAAAAAGAATAATTATACGCAAAGTAACAGCTGTATTTCTGTGTACAATCAGCTGAGCGAGGGAATTGTTACCATACAGCCACAAACTGGAACAATACCCGATTGAAAAATACCAGTCATACTTTGAAAGTACCGAGTTATTTTCGTTGTTTTGGGAGTAAATTATCGTATTCTACATGGCAAAATGTGACTTCCTCACCAGCAAAGACACTTTTTCGAACTGAAATTGTGAGCATATAAAATACCCCTTTTTAGCTGCATTTTGAGCGCTTAATTTTATTGTTCTATTTCTGTACTCTCGATTTTTTTTCTTTTGTCAGTCAATATGTCTATCTTGCTATTTGCGTGCTGTGAATGGCCATTATCACTGGTGCCACTGGTAGGTCTCGTTTCTTTTTTTTCCCTCTGTTGTTTCTATCTGTTTTATACTAAATGGCCATTTTTGGATCGATGTACTTCTCTTTCGTTAAATAAATGTACAATTTTGCTGACTTGCCAATTTTTTGACAAAGCTTGCTCATTCCTAAATCTAAATTTTTCCTCAGCCTACTGGGACACAAGGAAGGGCTCACAGCCTGTTGAGCTAACCCCCATTGAACAGTCCCACAGAGATCCTGCCTACAAAACCGTGTGGATAGGCTCAAAGACAGGAACAGAATGCTTTTCCACATCTACAGACGGACAAGTGCTTTGGTGGGACATCAGAAAACTAGGAGAGCCAACAGACAAGTTGTACCTGGACAAGAAACAAGAATTTCACAATGCACAAGGGGCCTACTGCTTAGAATTTGAGCAAACAATGGTAAGTTAGCTTCTTATGATTTGATTACAGCACAACAACAAAAAAGATGACATTACTTTTACAAACATACAAAATACAAATACTGAATAGTTTTTAAAATCTTTTATTTACGAAGGCTGTAAAAATTCTAAACAAATGAAGATGTTACACGGCGTACAGACACCGCTCTTTTAGTTGGCTCGGTGATGGAGTGACCGGGTCACAGTTGGCCTGGTCACACACAGCTCACTACCCGACCTCCCGCAACCTGCGTCGGTAGCCGGTGAAATGAATTTTTCAACTCTTGTTTTATCAGCTTACGCAAACAAACAGTATCGTACGTGCGCACAAGTTTGTTCTTTAGAGAAAGTAACTAAACCCTTTAATTGGTACGAAGAAGCAATACCATGGCTGCTCACATTTTGGAGTTAGATGCTCTTAAAGTGTATGTCTATATAGTTAGTTGAAACACCAAACGTACTTGAGTGGCTAATAACATATTAGCATACGGATTTACAAAACTGCTACATAAGACAGGAAAATGTGTTTAAAAACTGACTCACTCAAAATTGTGTCCCCAGCACTAACATGGAAAAACGCTTCCCTTAATTCATGGCTTTTTGTATCCAATGAAATGTGTATCCTCCTAAATAATAATACACTGACGTATCTTCAATATACAGCAGCAATTTCTTTTCACAAAATGGACATGTACAGAATATAAGTATGGTTACAATTGTTCTTTCTAAACATCCCCAGCAGCATACAATGAGGGTGCTATTTGCAGGGAAATGTGACACAAAAATAAAACGCATCGGGAGCAGGAATTCACATTTATGTTATTGTCAAAGGCACACCATATGTTCCTATTTGCTTTAACAGCTTTTTTTTAGGCTTGAATTGATTAACCATACCTTGTCTTCTTTTGAAAGTTGAAATCGTGGTAAAACACTTGACACAAATGTTAGCGGAATATGACTGTTCATCTTCATTCCTCACATCAATCCCATAAATCAAGAGCATATCTCCTGCCATTGTCTTACATGATCGGGGCTTTCTGTACTTTTTTTTTGTTCAGCAATTAAATTCAAACGCCCACAGACCCGACAAAGTTCATTCAGAGACTGTCTATTGCTCTCAAATGTGTGATGTTTTTACTTAGGAACACTATTCACTAACTCATTGCCAGTCAATGCAAAGTGCTGGAAAAACGAAATCCTCATCATTAGAAAATATGATTTGATGACTATTACACTGCTCAAACAGAAATGAACACAATCGACTCATTCTGGAATGATTTGTAATTAAATTTGAAGAGATCACATTCTCAATGGCACTTTCGATCACTTTACACTTACAATTTAAAACTGTTATTATTTCCAAATGAATCAATGAAAACTGGTGAAACTTTCACAAGATATGAAGAAGACGTAGATTGATGAAGAACTTGGTCCAGGGGGTAGAGTGAGCATCCTTTTACGGCTCATGAAATTAGGGGAAGAAACGAGTTCTGATAAGGACAAGATAGGATTGCGCTGTGCACGAGTTGACCCCGATCTATCCCCGACCTGACGCATGAAATTGCTGGTCACCTGCCGGTGATTTATGGCCTAGCGTGGGGGGCCCGGACAAACTAAAAGATCGCTGAGATGGAATATTGGATGCCGTGGTTAATGTAGCATGTGTTATTCCCACTTTTGAAGGCATCCTTTTGATATATTTTTCTGTTTTACTATGGATACATTTTTGTGTTACTGGTCTGTTTATGTCTCTTTCAAATCATGAATGTCTATTTCAAGTTGTGAATATTTATTGAGTATATGAAACATATGTTGCTAATTTTTTTTTGTCCCTAGCCGACTAAATTCATGGTCGGTACAGAGCAAGGAAGCATCATCTCCTGCAACAGGAAAGCAAAGACACCAAATGACAAAATTGCAGCCTTTTTCAATGGACACATTGGGCCTGTGTACTCACTCCAACGAAACCCCCATTTCACAAAGAACTTCCTCAGTGTTGGTGACTGGTGTGCCCGGGTAAGCAACTAAAACTAGCAAAATGAGCAAGGCAAGCTAATGAAGTTGTGAAATTTATCATGGATTTTTAAAGTAAAGACTGTAAATATTTCCAAATTGTACTTTTGGATCAGGGTTTACTCAGTTTATTTAAGAGTATTTTCCCCCAGGGTTGCAGTGTTTTATTGTCTGTATTAATTTTGATAAACATATCCGCAGGTTGCTCTATTTCTTTGTAGGCTCGGTGGTTGGGGGTATTTTTTTTTGTCAGATTGCAAAAACATATACAGTATAACACGGGTCGGTAGAACACAGAAGACTCGAAATCTAGCATCCGTCAAACTGTGCCTGCGGTCACTTTATTTTTTTTCTTTACCTTTGTAAGATATCCCTCAAATTACAGACCCCTCAAACTACTGAGGCGGGTCCTGATGAATTAGAGCCATGCGTGTTATACTGTATATGCTTTCTTCTCTTTGCATGCACAGGGAATCTTTGGTTTATTTTTGTACCTTATCCAAGTCAGGATCTTGAAAGTTGTGCAAATGGAAATACTCGTACTCAGAAAATTTCATTGGGACTGAAACCTAATTGTGCAAAATCCTATTCATTGCTTGAATTGCCATGTCATTTAGGTTGTGTTGTCATCTTTAGTAACAATGCTCTCTGTTTAGTATCTATATATTTTTCTGTCTTCTCCTATTTCTTCTCCATGTTTTCCTCCTGTTACTTATTCTCCTTTCCCTTCCTTCCTTTCCTGTTGCCATTGTCCCTTTCCCCCTCTCTTTGTCCTCTTCACACCCTCTTTTTTTCCCCCTCCCCTCTCCTTCCCCATCTCCATAACCTATCACCCTTTAAAAAAAATTCTATTTCACTTTCATTTTTTCCTTCAGATCTGGTCTGAGGACATCAGAGAATCTTCCATCATGTGGACCAAGTAAGTTTATTTTCTCATATATCTATCTGAGCTTGCCTCTTAAGTCATTTAGAAGTGTATGGTGGAAAGGTGGAAAGGCACTTCGAAACTTGAGATGTCATTGACGCTACTCTTTATGTCGCAATACACATGATAGCTTTTTTGTTTGTACCCACTATTTTAAAGAAATTTCTTTTTTTCTTTCTGCTTTTGTCTACCTCTTTTTTGAGACATTGTCTTAAGATAAGAATAATTCTCTTTTTCTTCTTCTTTGTTGTGCCCAAGGACCTTAGAACAAATATGGGCTGTCCTCTCTCTCTTCGCGGTGCCGCGGCATGGCAAGGTAAAGAGTAAAGTTGGCTGCCAACTATGGGCAGATCTCTGCGAAGTGCAATTTTTCTCATTATAGAAATTTATAGGGCTGGGCTATTATGTTGGCGGTTGGGGGTGGGGGGAATGCGCACAAGGGAGAGGGGAAAGGGGGATGAGGCTATGTTGAGAGATATGTGTGTGCTCAAATGGCAGCCTACAAGCCTGCATTTGTTGGTGTGCGGTTGGAGGGTGTCAGTTGGAGGGCGTCAGTTGGAGGGCGTCAGTTGGAGGGCCTTGGCTTACTTGATGTCCTGTCTGGATCGCTGTTTCCAGATTAACCTGTCAGTTACCTTGCTGATATGAACATATAATTTTGTAATATATATTTGTGGTGTGCTTCTCTTTTTGCTTGGTATCGTCGGAGATGGACGTTAAACTAAGAGGTCCCGCCCCTTAAAATAGGCTCGAACCCCCGGACCTGCAATCTCACGATTACGAATCGGGTAGCCTAACCACTAGGCTAGGCCGCCG